>NC_088872.1:4586487-4603272 GCF_032884065.1 Artemia franciscana
AAAGTACTCACGCTCATCATATGCGCTTGGTTTTTCACGCAAGTTCATCAAATTTCAGTAATGACTACATCCGATTCAATTGAAAACTTGTTTAGCTCTTCACTCTTTGAACTCTGACAGAGAACTCAATTTTATTAATTTGGGCTCTATTGTGGAATTCCAACTATGTATTTTTGTAATTGTTTCATTCATTACTTCTGCGTACTTGCTTCATTCATAAAGACCGGTTTCAGTTGAAACTCCGGCCCAATGTGGCCTGTGGCGTTGCCAGCTCTACCGCTCGTCCACATCACGCCAAGCCAAATGTTTCACGAAGTATTACGATTTCGTCCTGCCGCTTGATACCACGGCAGGTAGATTTTGGGTCATATATTACATGGGACAGTCTGTGTTTGGTGGTGAGCTCCAATTTGGTGAATGTAATTTTAGGAAGTAGGAAATACTTCGAGCTGACTCGCCGTTTTACAGCATTTATCTTCCATTACAATAATTCCGTTTTTAGGAGAACATCCTAATGAATCATTTCCTCTAGTTAAAGGCATTCATTGTTTATTCAACTCAATATCGAAAATTACGAAATGTGCCAATAATATAAACAAAATTAAGAATTAAGTTAATTATGTATACCAGGCCTGCTCAACTTAAAATGAGTTGATGTCCATGTGCAACATGAAAAAGTAGACGTGTCCCTCCCCCATAGAGACATCTTGTGTGTCTATTAAGTATTATTGTGTTATGATTATTACTATCTCCGTTTTCAGTAAGCTCATAGTCATTAATTTTTGTACTTACAGATAGAAAATTATCGGAATATTCATCTAGTAGCATAGGCTTACAATATTTTTGATTAGTTTCAAAGTTTTAATGGGTTTGCAAAATTTGTCTGATTTTTTGTAAGAAATTAATTTTTTACGTTTAAACCTCGTAAAATGGAGCACAATAATAACGCTTATTAAGTAAGTTATTGTGATTAATTGTAATATGCTCTGTTGATCGCGAGGAATAACTGTGGCTAAATAGACCAGTCTGTTGCCAAAAAACTGATCAGCGTTGTCTCCCATGACAATAACCTGTCCTCAATACTATTTTGGGGGTATATATTAGGTTCCTATCTTATGGTGTGTTACTAAAATATACACTTTTTTAAAAATTACCTTGTTTATTTCTGGTTCTGTAAAAAATTAAATGTAGCTTAAACAAGCTGTGTCCAAAAGATTTTGTAACAAGATTAACACTCTGTATTATACTTATTCATCATAACAGAGTTAGAATCTTAAGCCGCGTCTTCATTAGTATTGTTGCTTGTATTAATTCGTGAATAACGGTATTAAGGATTCTTCATTTTTGTGCCCATTATTCTATTCTAAGAGGGTTTAGAGGTACGGCAGAACATATTTCTCTGCCGCTCAAACCTAATGAGATATACCAAAGTAAGATAGAAATATAATACTTTAGAAACGAATTTTAACTATATATCTGATTTTAAAAAAATCGAATTGAATTAAACCCGTTGATTTTGAATTAAAATAAAGTAGTTGTGGGCATCAAGCCATGGCTAATAATAGAAAAAGCCAAGACAGGTAGTCCGATTGAGTAAGAGGCAAGTCTGGCATAAGCCCTTATTAGGATTGTATAAAATGAAGTATATTTGGGCTATATGTTTGCACATCAGGAAGATTGGGATAAAGTACAGCGGGTCTGCGTGCCTAATGTTTTAGGTACAGTTATTCTGCATATTATGTAGTAAGAACTGTTTTCTAACTTCAAACTGTCCAAATACTTTACCCCATCCCCCAAATATGCAATTATTTAATCCAAAATATATTTTTTCCGTCTGTTTTGTTACTCCTCTGTGTCTTGTCTCACGCTAAGCTGAAAGAAAGTAACGAAAAAAATTGTTTCTATAATGCGTCAACGAATGAACAACTTGAACGGTAGGGCGTATATCATACAAGATTTATTTATCTTTCATTTATGGTAATTACTATTCTTTTGAATCTTGATTTGTTTATTCCTTTTGAGTTCTCTTCGTTTTAGGTTTCATCTATTGATTCATGATACATTGATTCCTGGTCTTTTTATGTTTGAGTTCGTTATCCGTTTTAATTTCTGTTTGTTTTGGATTTGTAGATTGATTTATCGTATTTTGTCTTCGTTTTAATTGTAAACGAAAAAAAAAAACGAAAATTATTTTATTATTTAATAACCTGAATATCAACACAGTTATTCCCATCAACCAACAGTAGGTTGTACGAAAATGTGGTTCAATCCCACTTTCTAGGGCTACAATGAAAGAAAGGTTGAGATGGCCACACTCTGCGTATGAAGGATGACAGATTGCCGAAGATTGGCCTTTTTGACCAACCGTCTGGGGCTATACGGAAAACAGGTCGTCCTCGTCTGGGTTGGGAGGATGTCATAAATAAAGATTTAAAGGAAATGGGAACTTCCTGGGAGGGTGTAAAGAGGGAGACCTTGAATAGATTAGGTTGGAGGAGGAGCGTGCGTAGCTGTGTTGGCCTCAGGCGGCTTGGTGCTGCAGTTAGTTAGTAGTAGTAGTAGTAGTTATATCCTAGATACAGAACCTCACTTAAAGAATGTAATTCACTAACATTCACATTAAGGGGGGAGGGGGTAGGACTAATTGATTGGTACATCAGAAGTGACTAACTGAAAGTCGTGAATTTAACTGAAACACCGTTTTTGTGTGACTTGCATATTGGACAGCAGTAAAAGGAACGAAATCAGGCATAACCCTCATGGGAGGGAGAACTGCCCTATGGGAGAGGGAGCTGCCCCCCCCCCTCGACGATGCCCCTGTATTTCCCTCATGAATTCAGAAATTGAATTTTAATTAACCCAAATCAGGAGCAATTAAAATTATTTTAATCACCAAACTGACCCAAAGATGATGACAAGCAAGATTAAAAGGAATACCAGTAGTTCAAGCTTAGTCACTAAAAGAGATAGTGTGATGAATATTCAGGATAAATATCCGATTCCGTCCGACTGAAAGCCAAGGCCGTATCCAGGGAGTGGAAGTTGACCCCCCCCCCCGCATGTGTATGTCTCACCCCACCCCCTAAAAAAATCCTAAATACAGCCCCTCTGAAAGCGATCAATGTTATATCGTGGAAAAGCAAAAAGAAAAAGATCGCACATATTTAAGATCTAAGCGATTCAAGTAATTTAGCCATCTCTGATAATAACCAAGGACAAAAGGAAGTCGAGAAATCAATGAAGTAAAGAATCGATTTCATAATTGCGAAACAACACTACCACTAAGATTTTCCTTTTTTAATTGGCTTCTTCTCTGTTTGTGTTTTACCAGGCCTATAAATTTCGGGTACTTGAGTATTCTTTGGGCTAATGTAATAATGTTAAAAAAAAAAACACCGTAAATTGAACTAACTCGAATACCTTCAGGATTCCCATTATTAGCAGGCTGTATAAATGTGTGTGTTTTTGAACTACTCCTTTTTTAGAGATAGAGATGCTATTATTGCAAGTAATAATAATGATAGACAGAAACCATGTACCAAGGCCGTTTCAGGGAGGGGGGTTGACTTCCGCTCTTCGAAATGTTTGTCGAATCGTAAAAATGTAAAAAAAAATTTGTAATGTGTTTTGAAGGTTTTTTTTTACCTTCTCCCCCGAAAAAATACTCCTATGCGACTCCCCGCCCCGAAAAAATCCTGAATATGGCCCTGCCATATAAGCACTTCACATGCCAGAAGGTCACGAAGCTTAAGGCGGAGGTGCGAATATTCCCTGACAATTAATCATATCTAACTGCTGAAACACCAGAAACTAAATGAACAAAAGATATCATGGGAAGGGTTATCCACCAAAATTAATCCCGAAGTTACAGGAACTCGTTGCTCCTGACTTCTATGCAGTAAGAGTAGGAGGATCGGTACTTATGTCTTAGTCACCACACTCAAGTTCTGTCGAGGAGTGAAGTTTGGTTAATGCTAATGGAATATCTGGTTTTTCAGACCATGGGTGAAGTTCACTTAGTTTGCGATCTTAAATGTCATATAGTGGAAATATATGAAACCTTGTTTTCAAACAGGAGAAATAATGCAGGAGGAATCTTACTGCAACAGTGGGTATTTGGTTGAGTGCGCAGGGAACCCTTTGAAAGACTTTTAGTGGAGGGCCCCGACCGAGGAGTAGAAACCAGCGTATCGCGAGTGACCGCGGGGCTTCGCAAAGTTGAGGAATAAATGGCACCGATGTACATACCGCCATCATTTAAAATCATACTTAGCAGAGTACATGTGGCGGCCGGCAATAACGGCAGAAGGCAGATTACATTTCAATGCGATTCTTAGTGACATTTCTGCGTTATGGGTGCATATTTCTAATCTTTAGTTTTCATAAGTTTATTGATAAAGTATCATATTTTCATCATCTTCTGTATTATTTCATTACCATTAATCAAACTTCACTTCTCGACAGAACTTGAGCGTGGTGGCTATAAGACACAAGTACCGGAGGATATTTCATATATTTTGGCAGCACCAAGGGGGCCCACTTTCAGGGGCCAAGTACACCAGCTGTCACAGGCCAAGCGTACCGGAACTTTGCCAAGCATAGATAAAGTGTACTAAGCCTGGCAATAGTGTGCCAAGCTCAGCGAAAGTGCGCCAAGCATGGCAGAAACTGCACCTTACGCTGTGGAAATGTTTGGCACACATGGCGTTCTGAGACGTACACTAGGCTGTTGGACGTGGGGGCCCATTGGGCAATGTATTCCCAAAACGAGGAGCATATTGTGAAACTTAAAAGAAAAGGCTCAAGCGGTGCTCGGAAATTCATGAGTTATATTATACGTATTTCTTTTATTGGGGTCATGACAGTCCCCATTTTAAATAATAATAATAAAAAAAGAAAAATCAGAAGCTGATTCAAATGTAAAAGGTGAAAGGTGATTCGGCCTGTTTTCTTTAAAGCTACGTAGGTATATTTTAATGCTTAGATTCTGGCTGAAGTTAACTATGAGGAACGAAGATAGACTAGTAAGAGCGGCATATGATCAGATGTTGGAAAGTGGTTTAAATACCTCGTGGCCATCCTAAATTAAATCATTACTAGGAAAAGCAGGAATGCCTTACTTATGAAATAATGGTCTTTGTTCTAGTCGTATACCAACATATTTAGAAAGCCAGGTACGGTTTATTTTAGTCAGGAAATTCAGCTTTGGCAAGGGCTGGTTTTAGGTTCTACAACCCTACAACATTATAATCAGGCAAAACCTAGTTTTGGAGTGGAGGTTTATTTTAAATTTAATTTACCGGCTATGACTCTACGTCGTTGGATTCAGCTTAGGGCGGTTTGTCTTCCCAACCAGAACAGGCAAAAAATGTTCGACAAAAAAAAAAGATTTTTTGTCCTGATAGGCGGTATGTTTGTCCCCTTTGTATAGATGATGATGAAGACTTGGATCATTTTCTCCGGAAATGCCCGGTGCTCTTTGATTTACGGGAAAATTATTTGCGTGGGATTAATTTGATGCTTCCTGGCATTCTGCAAAATAGTAACCCAACCACAATATTTCGAGTGGGAATGTATATCGATAAATCCTTATTAAGATTAAAAACTTTATATGATTAATTTCTTTTGTTGTTAGATTAGGTATTTTCGCCTTATACTCTGTTTTTGCGCGTGCTTGTAATTTGTAGTGTTGTTTAATTTCCTTGCTTGTTTGTTATTTATTTATATTTTTGTGTGTATATAGCCCATGGGCTTTAGAAACACACTTATATCTACCCATCTATAAAAGAGTTGCAGCCTAGTAGTTGCAAATTTGGGATATATCCTTATTAAAGGGTACTTTTTAAAATGTTCACGAGGCTTATTAAATACCTCATGAGAATTATCATGTTCGGACAATAATCTCAATGCTTTAATTGTGAAGTTTTGTCCCCTTTTAAAACATAATTATCTTTGTAGATTGAGCATTCTTAGACTTTATTTACATAATAAACACAAATATAAATTATTATAGATACAAATCACTATGCTGGAGAAAAATTTAAATTTTACTAACGCGGGCGAATAACTACATAAATTTTCCTAAAGGCATCCTAGATTTATAATAATAAAAAAAAACCTTCATAAATGCTCCTAGAACCATCCTAGACTAACTAAAAAAAATAATGAAAAGAGAAAAAAAGAAAAAAGACAATCACCTTCTCTAAACACCCCCAGGGTAACAACCCTCATCCAAATACAATTCGATCCACCCCAACCCTTTCAACCCACTCCTCCATCCAGCCCTATAACCCAATCCAATCCCCCCCAAATTCCTTGACTTTTGATAATATATGGGAAAAACATTAGAAAATAAGTATATTAAGAAATTTCGTAGGGATTAGATTTTATTTTTGAATTACCACAAGGTTCTGCTGAATTTTTCAGCTATAAGTTTTCTCTGTGAGATTTTCACTAATTAAAAAACCTGAGTATATCATTTTTGCTATTGTTATTATCAAATGTTCTCTAACTGCAATTTGGTTGTTCCTACCACGTGACAGGAGTCTTGAGAATACCACCAAATGTTCCAGAAAAGTTTTTAATTGCGTAACTCACTGTATTGGATATGGGAAGGTTCAGAAACTTGAAGCTTTGGTTCGTCTTTGTTTCCAAAAACATGGTCTGTGTTCAAAAGCTCGTTGCATAAACTTTTGGCCGGTTAGATAAAAATCAATGAGTATGTTCATGATTCTTTGTCATGAACTCCATTTTGGGCATATCTGGATTGGGGGAGGGGGTCCACTAAAACAAATTGAGTACTAATGCACAATCATTCCTCTTGAGAAAGAAACGCTTTAAATTGTTAAGACAACTTTAAACAATTCTGAAAGGCTTATTTAAATCATTCCTAAGAGCGCTTTACTTTAATTTACCCCCTCCCC
This sequence comes from Artemia franciscana, assembly GCF_032884065.1. Taxonomy (NCBI): domain Eukaryota; kingdom Metazoa; phylum Arthropoda; class Branchiopoda; order Anostraca; family Artemiidae; genus Artemia; species Artemia franciscana. The sequence continues at coordinate 4,593,411 of NC_088872.1, forward strand.
CCCAATGTGCAAATATAAAGGGTAAATTATATATTGTCTAAGTAGCTTTCTGTTTTTGGATTTCGTCGATGTTGTTTCTTTGGTTAAACGCATTAATGTTTGAAGGAAAGAGTGACCTTTGAAAAAAAGCATGGACAGTTTATGATTTGAGCTGTATATTTGCACATTGGGGGGGGGGGGGGGGTTAAAAGTGAAGTGGTGTTAGAAATGGTATAATTATTTTAGACTTGTTGATGCTTTTTCTGAATTTTATAATGTTTCCTTCTGAGGAGGGGTGGTTGTCCACTGGAACCGAAAATAGAAGCATATTGAACAATAAAGAAAAAGAAAGATGAAATGAAATACGAGTTCCCTGGTGCAATATAGGCCACAACTTTAACGAATTAAATCGATAGACATGTTAATCCACGGACCGTGGTCCACAAATCGAAAGATCTATTCAAACCCAGTAAATTTAGGCTCTATTTTAGAAATTAGAAGTTAGTTATTCATTTCATTCTATTTGCTTCTTTTTTCATTAAATACTAATGCTGTGTATTATACCGGCCTCACTTTGTTCTTGATCTGTAGTAAAACCGGTTTCTCTGTGCACAGTCGGAGATAATCAGCTTAGCCTGAGTGAAGTAAACTACTATGCTGGTTTATTTTTATTAAAATTTATTTTAATAAAAAAAATAGTTGTTTAGGTTTTGTATTTAATATAATGTGTTCTGGGTGGACTACTTTCCACTATTCCCTGTTGTCGTTTCCATAATTTTGTTAATAAAGTATTATGTTCTCGTCATATTTTGGTGTATTTCGTTAGGATTAACCTAACTTCACTTCTTGTTGTGGTCGGTATAATATCTAAGTACCATTAATGGCAACTACTCTCAGCACCAACACGGATAAAGCTAGCGCAGCTACGTAACCTCCTCCTCCATTCCGATTTGTTCGCCATTTCGCTTTCATCTCCTCGTGAAGATGCTATTTCCTGTAGGTCTTTCTTATGATCTTTCCCCCAGTTGTTTTCATTTAATCCCAGATGGCTTGTCAAAAAGGCTAATTTTTGTACCTTCATCTGTAAAACCTGGCCTAGCCGCTTTTCTAAAAATAATAACATGCAAAATCGTATTTCTTCTACCTGTGACAAGAGATCTTCCAAATTAACTCATGAATGCAGAATATACCTAGGGCTTCAAGCAGTTGTCAAATTTCAAGCAGTTTGTCCTTTCTTACAGACTAGTTTTCCTTTTGTTGTTTTATAGGAATTTTCTTCAAAAAAATCGAAACCACCCAACATTATAAAATTTACTTAACATTCTTACTAAAAGGTCGCAATTGCTAAGTTGAGAAACTAACTAATCTGCAAGCAACCTTTTGTGAAATTGCTTTTTTAATCGAGCTTTTTCCAAAAAAAAAACTAATAAATTTGTAGAATAATATATGTTATGTAAGAAAAAGAAAAACTTTGTAATTTTCAAGAAACTGCGGCATTTTTGTGAGGAAATTGGCGTTTCTGATGGTTGTCGCACTGTAAACCTCTCCACTACATTTTTCAGGTGATGCCGGGGCTTACGTTCATAAACATCTAATATTGGTACTCGTGTACGGGTAAGCGTGTAGCCGAATCTTTCAGACATTAGGGTTCACGTGGAAGGAGGTAGAAGAAGAGTCTCTTTAATTAACCTATCTATTTACCACCCACACAATACATAAAGTAAATATGGTGGAGTAAGAATAAATAAAAAAACGCAAAGAAAAAAATAAATACGTACACAAAATCAAACAGTTCGTGGTAACGAACTGTAGTAAGGAGCGACCCGGCTCAATAGTAAACGAAACTCTAAAAACGGAATTTCGATGCTAAAAGATATATCAAAAGAATCGGATTTTTATGCTGATTTCAAATATATAAGTTTTATCAAATTTAGTCTTTGTCATCAAAAGTTACGAGCCTGAGAAAATTTGCCTTATTTTGGAAAATAGGGGAAACACCCCCTAAAAGTCATAGGATCGTAACGAAAATCACACCATCGCATTCAGCGTATCAGACACCCCTATAGAAAAAATTTCAAGGTTCCGATCTACAAAAATGTGGGATTTCGTATTTTTTGTCAGAAGACTAATCACCCAGGGGTCATCGTATCGACCAAGTGGTCCTAGAGTGTTGCAAGAGGGTTCATTCTAACGGAAATAAAAAGTTCTAGTGCCCTTTTTAAGTGACCGAAAAAATTGGAGGGCACCTAGGCCCCCTCCCACGCTCATTTTTTTCCAAAGTCAACAGATCAAAATTTTGAGATAGCCATTTTGTTCCGCATAGTCGAAAGCCATAGTAACTATGTCTTTGGGGATGACTTACCCCCCATAGTCCCTGGGGGACTGCAAGTTACTAACTTTGACCAATGTTTACATACAGTAATGGTTATTGGGAAGTGTACCGACGTTTTGAGGGGGATTTTTTTTTTTGGGTGTGGGGTTCAGGGGAGGGGGCTATATGGTAGGATCTTTCCTTGGAGGAATATTTCATGGGGAAGGGAAATTCAATGAAAAGGGCGCACGATTTTCTAGCATTACTATTAAAAAATAAAACAATGAAAATATAAACATGAAAAAGTTTTTTCAATTGAAAGTAAGGAGAAGCATTAAAATTTAAAACGAACAGAGATTATTACGCATATGAGGGGTTCTAAAAATACTTTAGCATAAAGAGCGAGGTATTTAGAAGGAGATAAATACTTCGCTCTTTATGCTAAATTACTTTTAGTAATCTCAACTATTTATACTACGGCCTTTCTGATTCAGGGGTCATTCTTAAAGAATTGGGACAAAACTTAAGATTTAATGTGAAGAGCAAGGTATTAACGAGGGAGCAAACCCCCTCATGTATATAATCAGAAATATAAGAATATAAAAGCTTGTTACGTAAGTTAATTCTTAAGTTACGTACATTTTTTACTAATAAAAACGTTCGTTAAAAATTAAAAGTTCTAGTTGCCTTTATAAGTAACCGAAAAATTGGAGGGCAACTAGGCCTCCTTCCCCACCCCATATTTCTCAAAATCGTCTGATCAAAACTAAGAGAAAGCCATTTAGCCAAAAAAAGAATTAATATGCAAATTTGCTTTTAATAATTTATGTACGGAGAGCCAAAATCAGACATGTATTAATTCAAAAACTTTCAGAAATTAAATAAAAGAAACAAGTTCTTTTAAATGAAAGTAAGGAGCGACATTATAACTTAAAACGAACAGAAATTACTCCTTATATGAAAGGGGCTTTTCCTCCTCGACACCCTGCTCCTTGCGCTAAAGTTTGATTCTTTCTCGCAACTCTACTTTTTAAAATAATAAAAAACTTTAGCATAAAGAGCGGGGTGTCGAGGAGGAAAAGCCCCTTTCATATAAGGAGTAATTTCTGTTCGTGTTAAGTTATAATGTCGCTCCTTACTTTCATTTCAAAAAACTTGTTCTTTTTTATTTAATAAGAGAAAGAAACGGATGAGGCGGTAGTAAGGAGCTACGCACGCAGAAGGTGTACTGGAGAGTTTTCTTTGCAATAGACAATTCATTTATTCTACAAGTCTATATTCATAGTTTGAAAACAAACACAAGAGGTAGGTAGGTATGCGTTTATTTCATCAAATAAAAATTACTAAAATTGCACTTACAATCAATAATATGCTAATAAATTTAGGGACCTAAAATGTCCCTGTTCAGTAGCAAAACTACAACAAATAAATGATAACTATTCATTCAAAATCAATACGCAAAAAAAAAAAAAAAAAAATACAACAGACGAAACACTATAAAATCTCTAAACAGCCATTTCTCATCATAAAAAAAAGGATAAAAATTTAACCAATATAATTTATAATTTATTCAAAAAATATTTTTTTATCCTTACTTTAAATAACATAAGGTTTTCAGAACCCCTAACACTCTCTGGAATTGAGTTCCATATAACAACACCTACATGTTTAATCATAAACCCAGATCGTGTTGTATGCCTGATTTCACTAGTCAGCTGATCAGAGCTCCTAGTAGAATAATCGTGATAATTTGAATTATATCGATAAAAACTTCTAAAATATTGAGGAGACAATCCATTTAAAACCTGGTATACAAAAATTAAAATCTGTTGAGATTTAATAAAATCAATATTCAAAATATTTAAATCTCTAAAACAATCTCTAGTACTACCACACGCAAGATACTTATTCTGCATAATCTGGACCCTTTTTACATGACTAGAAAAATTGCTTGCATACAATGAACAACCATACACTAAATAAGGATGGACAATTGAATAATGAATTGCTTTCAGGACATGTAGAGGAAAAAAATTATGAAATCTTCTTAAAATACCGACTCCGCGAGCCAATTTTGAAGATAAAAACTTGCACTGATGAATCCAACTAAAATTTACATCAAAATAAAAGCCTAGATATCTACATTGAAAAACCTGACTAATGGAAACACCTTGTAAAAGAATACTATGACAATTATTTACAACTTTACCAATACGACTAAATATCATATAATTAGTCTTCTCTGTATTCACTGCAAGAAAACTATGCTTTGTGAACTGGGATAAATTCTCCAAAGCTACATTAGTTATCTCTATAAGATCTTTGACAGATTCCCCAATCACTGTAACCGCTGTGTCATCTGTGAATGATGTAACTACGGCACCAGGAATGTAAAAACGCATTGTATCCACGTATATAAGAAACAGTAAAGGTCCTAATACCGTACCTTGGGGCACTCCACAATTCACATTGAAGGGTTTCCCTACCACATCATCTATCATAACTTTGATGGACCTACCATGCAAGAAAGACCTAAGCCAATCCAAACACTTCTCACGGACTCCCAAACAAGCTAGCCTACTTAATAAAAGATTAAAATCAACGGTATCAAATGCTTTTTTAAAATCTATGAACACAGTAAGAGGGATAAGATTCCTTTCTAGGGCACTATTAACACACTCCATTAGATGGTATGCCGCATGAACAGTTGAATGTTTAGTTCTGAAACCGAACTGTGCTTCACTTAATATTCCGAGCTTGTCTAAATGTTCATACAGCTGTCGATGTACTATTTTCTCGTATATCTTTGAGAATAGTGGTAACAAGCTTATAGGTCGATAGTTCGTCATATCTTGCTTATTGCCTGATTTGAACAGTGGTAGGACCTTTGCTTGCTTAAGCGCTTCAGGGAATTGGCCGACTTCAAGTGACAGGTTAATGAGGTAGAGAAGACATGGTAGTAGATACACTGAAACTACTTTGAATGCTTTCAGATTCAAACCGTCAATACCAGCAGCATATGACTTTAAATTCTTCACAATTTTTGTTAATTCTTCAATTGACGCTTTTTCAAATTGAAATTTATGATGTTCACCTCGATTAACTTCAAAGAGCGTGTCACTTTTCGCTGGGTCTCCGTGAGAAGTGTCTTCCCTGATTCTACTTCAAATACCAGAGAAGAATTTACCAAACTCGTCAGCAATCTGCTGCTTATCAGTGACTGATAAGAACTTTACAGAGTACTGCACGAGAGGAACTATCTTTAAATGCTTCAGAATATCATATACGAATGATTTCCAAGGTCCCTTGAATTTAGATGCCTAGAAACTCTCTATTCCATATTCTACTAAAACTCGGCCATCAACAAGTCCATAAACCCAGTATCCCACTTTCCAAATTCTAAAACACAAATATCGTAAATACCCTGTGGTCCATTTCACGTTTCCAAAACCCAATGTAAATTACAACATTGTCCCCAAATTACAAATATATCCAAGAATTTTATTCTTGGATATATTTAAATACATATAAACTATTTAATATATATTTGAATATATAATAAACCTATTTTTTTAAGTTTATTTAAAAAACTAAGTTCATTTAAAAAATACTTAAAAAATTAAAAACCATTTAAATATATAATAAACTTAATTGTTCCAAAAATTTTATCAGAAGTTTACAGCACTAAAGAAAAGATGGCTCTCAAGGAGACGGAAGCCTGATTTGCAAAGGCCTAATAATCTCAAGGATATTTAATATTAAGAATGTAATGATCAGGTTATAGCCTAATTTTTCTGTTAAGATTTTTCTAAGGTGGTCCAGTCACGACCAGACCACAATTTAAATGCCATAGCTTCGGAAGCACCGTCTGAATGACCTTTGAAGTTCTTTAAAATAAACATGATGTTGTTGTTCGCTAACCTGTGATAACGCAAGTGAGCGACCAAGTGAAAAATCTACTCCTCAATACGGGGCCAGGGAATGGATCGCCGCTGCCGCAAGGGCGGGTGAGAGGGTTGCTAACAAGCTCTCATTCAAGTATTTTTTTTAAAATCTAACTTGTGTTTCCTCCTCTACAAAATTGGGTACCTGACCGGAGCAGTGCTAGAATTTCGGGGTTTTATTTTGTTAGAAAGCCTTGTTTTTAGAGGATGGACAAGACATTATTCTACAGAAAAGCATACGATACAAATTTAAAAAAATACTTCTGTATGTTTTAACCTGCAGATGTAAGGTACGTACAGGTACATCTTAACCTTAGGATAAGGAGATCGAGGTTTTTCTAAGGGGTCATACACGTTGGACAGGGCCCGAATAAAAACAAAAATACTTTACAATAAGGAAATGAGAACAATTCTTATTTAAACCCTGGTTAAAACAAATTTATTGGTTGAAGTTGCCAACTTCCCTCAGAAAATATCCAGGTGGTGCTCATGGGAGGGGAGAAAACGAAGAAAGTGTGTTTTTGCCCACAATTTTTGGGAATTTTCTGAGTCAATTTCAGGTCAGATTTTCTGCGTATTGTTGACCATAAACGCTCTTCAAATTAAATTGGCGGGGGAAAATCTTGAGCCTTTGAAGTGTTTTGACGAGGTTTGGCAAAAAGCTTGTATTTACAAAATATTAGGAGGGGATGCAATTTTAACCATGAAAAGAGTGAAAATCTCACAAAAATTCGAATTATGCAAAATCGGCCTGTGAAAATCTCGTTGTCGCAGTACTTTATTCCAGATAAAAAAAAAACATATTATCATTTTTTTTTGCAGGAAACGATGAAACCTTAAAGCTTATAAAGAATGCTGGAGGAAAGGCTTTTGGCTACGTAGTAGATCTCACAGATAAAGAGGCCATCTACAAAGCTGCTATACAAATAAAAAATGAAGTTGGAAGGGTAAAATTTGTACTTTTTAGTATATAGGCTTTTCCCAATATAGATTCAATATCCTGTTTTAAATAAAGATTTGATACACGCTGTTCTAAGCAAAGAAGATTTGCTTCTCGCTTATCCCTATTCTGAAAACTACTTGCAATAATACTTAAAATGCTTATTAGCAAAAAGGAAAAAGTCTTTCTTTGACACAGAAGAATCCATTTTACGTGAAATTTGATAGAAGATATGTGACAACAATGTGACAAAATGTGACAAATATGTGATAGCAAATCAGTGTTTAAAAGTTACACTGAAAACGGAAAAACTTTAACTTGACATATTCGAAAGTCAGTTCCAAATAGAAGCAATACAAGTCTTAATAGATTTTGTATAAATATTATTGCAAGATTTTAGATCATAATTAAATAGATCGGTTAATATTTTTCTGTTAACAATTACTATTTTACAAACTAAAAGTTTCGACATGCACTGACATAAAAAAAATTCAAACTGAAAAGTCGTAGAGAATAAAAATGTAGAAGAAAGAGTTGTTGATGACCATAGTGACAATAATAAAAAGAAAACTCCAGAAAACTTATTCCTCAGCTCCAGTTGAGGTGAGGAATAAGTTTATACCACTGTTAATCAACTTCAATAAAATTTCAATTATTCAGGTAGATTTAATAAATTATATACTCTTCTTCCCGCTAGTGATAAGGTAGATAAGTGGTAAGTGGTAAGGTCGCTTAGGGCTTAAATTGCAAATGAGTATAAAACCGCATCCTTAGAGAGGGTTCATATTGCAAGATGAAAATACAGTCTTCATTAAATTATGACAGGACTTCACGGTGTGCATTTAAAAGTAAGTGAGCCAGTAAGATAACAATCACATGGTGCCAGATTTGTAGAGTACAGCAGCTGGTGGGAATCTCTACCTTGACCATTCTGGGAGTATTTGCAGAGAATGGTCGGGTGTTGTTGCAGTGGAGGATTACCTTGTCTCGAGCATTCGGATGTTTCACATGACGTGTATAAACAAGAGCTATTGTCGGCATGAATCAGGCCCCTGCGCAGGTGGACCTTCAAGTCACCGCCACTCTACTGTAGTGGAGACCCAATTTATTAGAGCAGGCCCATAGCCGTTCCTCTTTTCTTCAAGATTGTCAATCACAAAGAAGTTTATCGGCGATTCCGTCAATATGCATATGCAAGTGCTATTAATTTTCTTCAAGGTGCAGATGTCTTTTTAAGTAATAGGGAATGTTTTTTTCATGATTTCTTTGGTTGTTACGTAATACGGCCCACCAGGGGGGAACCTTCAAGACGCTTGGCCATATAAGGCTATTATAACGAGTCCCTAGCAGTCAAATCTACCCGGGCCCTGGCAATCAATTTCAACAGGGCCCTAGCAACCAATTCCAACGGAGCCCATAGCAACCAATTCAAACGGGGGCTCTGGCCGGCAATTGCACCGGGGCCCTAGCAATTAATTACAACGGGGGTCATAGCAGTTGATTCCAATCTGGTCCTACCAAAAAATTCCGATGGGGGCCCTACCATCCAATTCTGAGGGGGACCCTAGTAATTTCAACGGTGTCGTAGCAACCAATTCCAAAGGGGCCTTAGCAGTCAATTCCAACGGGGGCCATAGCATCCAGTTCCACCGGAGCCCCAGTATAATCCTGGGTGCTACGCAATGGTGGTGCAACACGTGGGATGTTACATAATCCTTTAATAAATTGTTGTCTTCACGACGTTTTTTCTTAGAGATTTCATTTTTTCAAGATTTTATTATTTATTTCAGACATTTTTGTTTAAAGACATTTTCTTCAAGGTTTTTTCCCTCAGGGAACCTTTATAATCCAAGGTTTTTTGTCTACTTTAGGAATCGAACATAAGACCAGAGATTTCCCCAATTACTAGACCAGAGCCCCAGACAGGCGAACCAGCAAACTATTCATAATATTTTGATTCGGAAAATACGCGACAAGTTGTTTTCGAAAATTCCTTAGCACCATCACAAGGCTTATAGCGTGATGATTTTTGCTTTGATCGATAAGATTCCTTATTCCCGTTCTCAGTGAGCTATTGAATGCATGCTTCCTATGCCTGGAATAACTCACATACAGGGAGAAAATCGATTACTGGAAATTTGTTACATTTTACTGGGTTTCATTTATTTGTCGATGCTGACTTGTGATAGTTTTACGGCTAGTGGATTATTTGATTTTATTTTTTCTCATTTATGTTTAATGGAGTTCTTTTTTGAAAAAGCTATTTTCTGGAAAAGTTGGGGGTTAGCCACTAGAGGTAAATTCAAGGGGGCACAAGATATGTAACTTAATTCCATATTTTGTTCATTATTTATTGGTATTATTTAATTCAAATCACCCTGGGAATATGTGGCTGACTCGTGACATCACTGTGATGCATTTTATCATTCCTAAGGCATTTTATATATTTTCTTGATATAAATCATGCTTTGAATCCTTTGATTCGTTTTTCAAGCCACCCCTCCTTGCACTTTAGATGTGACTCTTTAAGTTTTAGCATTACTCTTTAGCTTTGGCAAAACATTTGATCTATTGCAGTATGATTAATTTTTAATTTAATGTCTTTACTGTTTAAAAAAACATATAATTGAAAACATTTCTTGAATGAGTTTTCCCTTATCAATCCTAAGGGATTCTCAGATATTATCA
>NC_088872.1:4603372-4661430 GCF_032884065.1 Artemia franciscana
CACCTACTTACAAAAAAAAAAATAAAAAAAAAAAAAAATATATATACATCGAGGATCCAACACTCACACCACCCAAATCTAAATAAATAAATTCAATCTAAATAATTAAATAAATAAATTAAATCTTGATAACTAAACAATATAAATAACTGATCAATATTATAATTTAAATTATTTTTTTTTTGATTAAAAAATTCTTCAACCGTTTCTTGAAGGATCCTATGGTACAGGACCGTCGAATCCAACAGGAATGGAATTCCAGGCACGTCCGACAGCAACTATCAGACCAAAGTCCGAGCGCACTGCAGGGGTGGATGGCACTAGCACATCATCCCTGTTTCTAGTTTCATAAGGACTGACATTTCGAACAATTTCAAAAAGCCCGGAAAAACTTGATGGAAGGTCTCCACGGAAATACTGAAACGCAATGAAAGAGAGGTGTAATGTATGAATATCTTTAATCTTCAGAAGTTCAACAGAAATATGGGTGGTAGACTGAAGAACTTTTGCTGCTTTCAGTTGGAGATTATGTAAAGGTGTAAGTACAGATGGAAATGTTGACATCCACACTGACGAGCAGTAGCATAAATAAGGGTAAATAAGAGAGAAATATAATAGACGAAGGATAGAGAAAGGAAAGACTCGCTTCAGCTTTCGAATAATTCCAAGGCCTCGAGAAACCTTTAATCTCATTGACTCAGTATGCCGTTTGAAAGATAGATTTTCATCCAGAAGTATCCCAAGGAATCGAATAAACCGGTCAGCTGGGCGGGATATGGATCCCTTAGATGTTTTAAGCTCTGTCACTGTAGGGCAGCTTTTGCCTATGCGGGAGAATATAAGAAAAAACGATTTTTTACATTCAAAGCTAACAAATTTGCATCAAACCAACGATATATATTTTCTGCCATCAATTGTAGCTTGAGGATAAGAGATGATTCATCAGGTGCTGCAGCCCCCAGGGTGGTGTCGTCGGCGAATGCAAAGAGTTCTTCATGTTGACCAGGCGTATCCAAGGCTTCAACCACAGCATCTCCTTTCTGGCACAAATGACAACAGAAATCAGATCGTGGGTTGCTAAATAGTCGATAGAGGTCGTTGACATATATGAGGAAAAGGGATGGCCCAAGAACTGAGCCTTGTGGCACTCCATATTCGACTGGAATATGCTCATCAGAAGCTTCAACTGCAATGGATCGGCCAGTTAGGAATGAAGAAAACCAGGACAGAGCTTCTCCACGAACGCCTTGATCCGTTGATCCATTAATCCGTTTTAATTTTAATCAACCACATGCTCTTACAATACGACCCCAATGGTACAGGCTATTCTGAAATATATTAGAGGACCTGGACATGGAACGATTTCGTTCTTGCCACCTCAAGATGTTGAACAACAGAGTATAAAATAAAGGGAACAAACTTTTCTTTCAAACACAAAAGCACAACAGCTTTGAATAAAATGGAAAACAAACTGAAGTTCAAACTTTGAACTTGCCATTTAGAAACTTTTTCTTGTTTCGAAAATTTCATCAGTTGTTCTTGCACATGGATTGCTTGCACAATCCATGCTAAAATACGAATTTCTTTGGTTTTTGGGGTGGGGATTCTATACCTCCACTTAGGGGTCTTAGGTTTCAGTTAGGGGTCCTCATTTCGACTCAATGTCGTTTTTGAGAGGTTTTGGGCTTTTTTTCGCAAATGAGGGATATTTGAATTTGTGTTAAGATTGAAGTTTAATCAAGGTAGGTCTTAAAATTAATATTGCTGAATAAGCATCAAATAATTTTTGCGTAGAATATATTTGTAACTAGCTGTTGGTGGGGGCGCTTCGCGCCCCCCAAGCCCCCCCGCGCGCGTAAGTCGTTACGCGCCATATTAGTTACGCGCCATTGTAGTTGTGTCCCTATGTCCCACCTGTGAATATAGATATATATATATATATATATATATATATATATATATATATATATATATATATATATATATATGTTTTTAACTACGTAAAACTTGCGAATATACAACATTCTTTGCTGTCCCATTGTCTGTGCATATAAATAGATTGTCAGGTTTACCGACTCTTGAACATGCAACATATAATAGTCCATGGGAAAACAATTTGTATTCAGATCTATACCTCATGATTCTAATGATTGCCCTTGAGCTTTGTTGATGGTGATTGCTAATCGACCATTCCCTGAGTCGCCATCGTCATTTATATATCCCCCTGTGCACCCCGGCGTCCCCTTTGTAGTTATGTCCCTGTGTCCCGGTCGTCATTTATATTCCCTGTGTCCCGGTCGTCATTTGTGTCCCGGTGTCCCAGTCTGTGATTTCTCTTTGAGTGTCCCGGGCGTCATTTATATTCCTTGTGTCCCGGTGTCCCGGTCGTCATTTGTCAGGTTTACCGACTCTTGAACATGCAACATATAATTGTCCATGGGAAAAACAATCCATATTCAGATCTATACCTCATGATTCTAATGATTGCCCTTGAGCTTTGTTGATGGTGATTGCTAATTGAACATTCCCTCTGTCCCGGTCGTCATTTATATTCCCAGTATCCCGGTCGTCATTTGTGTCCCAGTGTTCCAGTCTGTAATTTCTCTTTGAGCGTCCCGTTCGTCTTTGTTTGATGGTGAGCTTTGTTGCCCCTTGAGCTTTGTTGATGGTGATTGCTAATCGAACATTGCCTGTGTCCACGTCGTCATTTATAGCACCTTTCATATACGGAACAATTTCTGCTCGTTTTAAGTTTTAATGTCGCCCCTTACTTGCAGTTAAAAAACTTGCCTTTTTTTTAATTTCTGAACGTTTTTGAATTCATGCATTTTTTTATTTTGGCTCACCGCACACGATTATTTAAAACAAATTTGCATTTTTTTTGCGAAATAGCTTTCTCATACATTGGACGATCGGACGATTTTAACAAAACAAAGGGGTTGGAGAGGAGGCCTAGTTGCCCTCCGATTTTTGATTACTTAAAAATGCAACTAGAATTTTTTATTTTTTTTTTACGAACGTTTTGTTAATAATAAATATGTGTAACTTACGAATGAACTTACGTAATGAACTTCTATATTTGTTTATTTTTATTACGTACTAGCTTGGTGGGGGCGCTTCGCACCCCCCAAGTCCCCCCACGCGCGTAAGTCGTTACGCGCTATATTAGTTACGCGCCATTGTAGTTGTGTCCCTGTGTCCCACCTGTGAATATAGATAGATATATATATGTATATGTTTTTAACTACGTAAAACTTGCAAATATACAACATTCTTCGATGTCCCATTGTCTGTGCATATAAATAGATTGTCAGGTTTACCGACTCTTGAACATGCAACATAAAATTGTCCATGGGAAAAACAATCCGTATTCAGATCTATACCTCATTATTCTAATGATTGCCCTTGAGCTTTGTTGATGGTGATTGCTAATCGAACATTCCCTGTGTCCCCGTCGTCATTTATATATTCCTCTGTGCCCCCGGCATCGCCGTTGTAGTTGTGTCCCTGTGTCCCGGTCGTCATTTATATTCCCAGTATCCCAGTCGTCATTTGAGTCCCAGTGTCCCAGTCTGTAATTTCTCTTTGAGCGTCCCGGTCATCATTTATATTCCCTGTATCTCGGTCGTCATTTGTTGACGATATGCTTTCCGTGTAGCCCTAGACGGTTGGCCAAAAAGAACAATCTTGGTAATCTGTTATCCTTCATCCGTAGAACGTGGTCTAGTCATCTCAACCTTTCTTTCATTATAGCCCCAGAAAGCGGGATTGAACCACACTTTTCGTACAACCTACTGTTTGAAATACGGTCAGTCAGCCGGGTACCCAGAACAATCCGTAGGCAATTTCTCTGGAAAACATCTAGTAAATTTTCATCCGCTTTTCGGAGTGCTCATGCTTCAGAGCCATATTTAACCACTGTCATCACTGTAGCTTCCAATATTCTAATCTTGGTTTGTAGACTTATCTTTCTATTCCTCAAACTTTTTTTAACTGTGAAAAAACACCCTGAGCTTTAGCTATTCTACTTTTAACATCTTCACTGCTCCCACCATCTTTACTAATAATACTACCAAGGTAACTGAAGCTCTCAACCGGATCAATCTTTCGTTACCTAATGTCACCTGTTCATCTTCACTTATTCCTAGCCTTAGTGGCTTAGTCTTCTTAACATTAATTTTCAAGCCTGTTTTAGCGCCCTGAACTCGTAAAACCTCTAAAAATTCATTCATTCTGCTCACACTTTCATCTAATATGCTTAAATCATCAGCATAATCTAAGTCCAGGAGCGTTCTTCCTCCCCATTTGATTCCATGGTCTCCAATTGCCTTTCCTGTGCTCCTTAAGACGAAGTCCATCAAAATGATCTATATAAAGGGGGATAGAACACAACCCTGCTTAACTCCTGATTTAATACAAAACCAGTTGCTAACCTCATTTCCTACCTTAACCGCAGCAGTATTATTCTCGTACATAGCGCAAATCACTTTAATGTATTTTTCTGGTATACCATATAGCGATAAGACCTTTGTTAACGCTGTTCTATCAACAGAATCGAAAGCTTGCTCATAATCGATAAAACTAAGGACCAAAGGTGTTTGACAACGAAGGGACTTCTCAATTATTAACCTAAGAGTGAAAACTTGGTCGACACATCCTCTACCTTTTCTAAAACCGCATTGTTCTTCCCTTAAAACTTTGTCTACAGCATGTCTCAGTCTAAAAAGTATCATATTACTCAGTAATTTGCTACCTACAGAGACCAGACTAATGCCTCGATAATTACGACACTCACTCTTGTCACCTTTCTTATACAGTGGTTTAATTAAGGTTTTCCTAAAATCATTGGGTACTTCCCCTTTTTCAAAAATCATGTTCATAATCTTCAGTAGCTTATTCCTAACTTCAGAGCCACCATATATAAGAAACTCATTAATCATACTATATGAAAGGGGCTTTTCCTCCTCGACACCCAGCTCCTTACGCTAAACTTTTTTATTGTTTTAAAAAGTAGAGTTGCGAGAAAGAATCAAACCTTAGCGCAAGGAGCGGGGGTGTCGAGGAGGAAAAGCCCCTTTCATATACGGAGTAAATTCTGTTCGTTTTAAGTTTTAATGTCGCTCCTTACTTTCATTTAAAAAAACTTGTTTTTTTATTTAATTTCTGAAAGTTTTTGAATTAATGCATGTCTGATTTTGGCTCTCCGTACATAAATTATTAAAATGAAGTTTGCATATTAATTCTTTTTTTGGCTAAATGGCTTTCTCTTAGTTTTGATCAGACGATTTTGAGAAATGAGGGGTGGGGAAGGAGGTCTTGTTGCCCTCCAATTTTTCGGTTACTTAAAAAGGCACCTAGATCTTTTATTCTTAACGAACGTTTTTATTAGTAAAAAAAATACGTAATTTAAGAATTAACTTACTTAACAAACTTTTATATTCTTATATTTTTGATTATATATATGAGGGGGCTGGTCCCCTCGTTAATACCTCGCTCTTCACACTAAATCTTGTTTTATCCCAATTCTTTAAGAATGACCCCTGAATCAGAAAGGCCGTAGAATAAATAGTTGAAATTATTAAAAAAAATTTTAGCATAAAGAGTGAAGTGTTTATCTCCTCCTAAATACCTCGCTCTTTATGCTAAAGGATTTTTAGAACCCCTCATATGCGTAATAATCTCTGTTCCTTTTTAAGTTTTAATGCTTCTCCTTACTTTCGATTGAAAAAACTTCTTCATGTTTATATTTTCATTGTTTTTTTTATAGTAATGCTAGAAAGTCCTGCGCCCTTTTCATTGAATTTCTCTTCCCCCATGAAATATTCCTCCAAGGAAAGATCCTCCCATATAGCCCCCTCCCCTGAACCCCACACCCAAACCAAAAAAATCCCCCTGATAACGTCGGTACACTTCCCAGTAACCATTACTGTATGTAAACATTGGTCAAAGTTTGTAACTTGCAGCCCCTCCCCCAGGGACTGTGGGGGGTAAGTCATCCCCAAAGACATAGTTATTATGGTTTTCGACTATGCGGAACAAAATGGCTATCTCAAAATTTTGATCCGTTGACTTTGGGAAAAAAATGAGTGTGGGAGGGGGCCTAGGTGCCCTCCAATTTTTTTGGTCACTTAAAAAGGGCACTAGAACTTTTCATTTCCGTTAGAATAAGCCCTCTTGCAACACTCTAGGACTACTTGGTCGATACGATGACCCCTGGGAAAAAAAAAAAAAAAAAAAAACAAATAAACACGCACCCGTGATCTGTCTTCTGGCAAAAAATACGAAATTCCACATTTTTGTAGATTGGACCTTGAAATTTTTTTATAGGGTTCTCTGATACGCTGAATGCGATGGTGTAATTTTCGTTAAGATCCTATGACTTTTAGGGGGTGTTACCCCCTATTTTCCAAAATAAGGCAAATTTTCTCAGGCTCGTAACTTTTGATGACAAAGACTAAATTTGATGAAACTTATATATTTAAAATCAACATAAAAATCCAATTCTTTTCATGTATCTCTTAGCATCAAAATTTCGTTTTTTAGAGTTTCGTTTACTATTGAACCGGGTCGCTCCTTACTACAGTTCGTTACCACGAACTGTTTGATAACATAATCAATAAGGTTTGCTGTCTTACCATCACGTGAATACCATGTCAACTTATGGGCCATTTTGTGACCAAACACCGTATTGGTTATAACTAGGTTGTTATACCTACAAAATTGCAAAAGCCTATAGCCATTACTGTTTTCTTTTCCTACACCAAATTTACCTAGGCTAGGATACCATCTATCCCTGTTTCTACCAACCTGGGAATTAAAATCTCATAGCAAAAACACCATATTTCTACCTGGTACCCTGTCTATTTGCTCCTGTAACTGTAAGTAAAATTCATCTGAGTCACTAGTATCTCCATCAGTTGGTTCAATGGGGGCATATACTACTATAACTGATACCCTAAACTTTTTAGTCATAAACTGAGCAATTAGTATTCTATTATTAATACCTTACCAGCCTAAACAAAACTTAGCAGCCTCCTTATATATCATGGGCCCTACTCCCTGTCTATGTACTCCATCCTTCCTGCCTGAGTAAACAAATTCTATGTCACCTAATTGCATGCTTCCTACCCCTGGGATATGAGTTTCTGAAACTCCTAATAAATCCAGTTCAAACCGTCTGAATTCGTCAGTCAAAATGTCGATGCGATAGTCATTTTTTAACGTCGTAACATTCCAAGTTCCAATATTCATGTTCTTTAAATCTTTGAAATTATTTTGGCCTCGAGAAAAGCAGTGATCCCGGATACCAGCGCAGGATGGGGACCAACATATCTTCTCAAGTCTACACCGAAGCGCTTAAGCCGGCTTAGAACCGGACGGCAAGAAGTCCCTGGGACCTCCAGTAAGTAGGAGGCTTTGTGCAATCCTGGGCCCATCTTGGTCACAACATGGTTTTCAGCACTTGGCGATGCTCTTCTATCAACAAGAGTCGAAATCCTGCACAGACAGTCCCAAGCCAATTACCTCCGACTCATTATATATTCAGGCCTACAAATATTATACAACTACGGGGAGGCAGCCCATAGTAGATAAATTAACTAGGAAAAGGTTTTTCAGCCCGAAAACGCTCATCAAAACAAACCAAGACCAGAAAATTATCCAATAATCAGAATCCCGTACGAGTGCTGTGTTGTTTACTAGGCTATAATTTCCTTGAGGGGCGCCATACCTCAAGTGGGAAAAACTGACCGCAAATTTCCCAGTCTTGCAGGTACCCCGAAAGGGTCGAGGCAGCCCTTTACAGAGGCCGTTGTCCATAAATCTGGATCTTACGCCCTTCCGCAGTTGTCCTCCTATAGAGGATCCTCCCACGATGGTGTTCTGCTTCACCATGCAATTTAACCCATTACTGGGAGAAGGTTTGTAACTCATCATGTATATATATATATATATATATATATATTTATATATATATATATATATATATATATATATATATATATATATATATATATATATATATATATATATATATATATATATATATATATATATTTATATATATATATATATATATATACATATATATATATATATATATAGGGACACAACTACAATGGCGCGTAACTAATATGGTTCGTAACGACTTCTGCGCGCGGGGGGGCTTGGGGGGCGCGAAGCGCCCCACCAACTAGGTGTTGGGGTGGCGCGAAGCGCCACCCCAACAGCTAGTGATGAAATAATTCAGACGTCATTTGCGGACAGGACAGACGGATAGACAGGGGGGGGGTTCGCCCCCTCATCAATACCTCGCTCTTAATACTAGAGCTTGAATTTGGTCCCAGTATTTTAAGAATGACCCTTGAATCACAAAGGCCGTTGAATAAATAGTAGAAATTACTAAAAATACTTTAGCGTAAAGAGCAAGGTATTCTGGAGGAGACGAACCCCCTTATATACGTAATATTTTTTATTCCTTTTAATTTTTAAAGCTGCTCATTATTTCCAACTGAAAAAATTTATTTATTTTATAATTTTTTTTTAATATTGCTAGAAAATCCTGTATCCCCTTCATAGAAGTATGTAAACAATGGTTAAAGTTTGTAACTTGCAGCTCCTCCCCCAGAGACTATGGGGGATGAAGTCGTACCCAAAAACATAATTATTAGGTTTTCGACTAAGCTGAACAGAATGGCTTTCTCAAAAATTTTGATCCGGTGACTTAAGGGAAAAATGGGCATGGGTGGGGGCCTAGATACCCTCCAATTTTTTGATCCCTTAAAAAGGGCACTTGAACTTTTATTTTCTGTTAAAATGAGCCCTCTCGCAAAATCTTAGGACCACTGGGTCGATGCTATCATCCATGGGGAAAAAAAACAAAAAAAAAAAAACAACAAAAAATAAACAAATGAACACGCATCCGTGATTTGTCTTCTGGTAAAAAAAATACAGAAGTCCACATTTTTGTAGATATGAGCTTGAAACTTCTACAGTAACGTTCTCTAATACGCTAAATCTGATGGTGTGATTTTGTTAAGATTTTATGACTTTTAGGGGGGTGTTTCCCCCTATTTTCTAAAATAAGACAAATTTTCTCAGGCTCGTAACTTTTGATAGGTAAAACTAATTTTGATGAAACTCATATATTTGAAGTCAGCATTAAATTGCTAATGAAGCCGGGTCGCTCTTTACTACAGTTCGTTACCACGAACTGTTTGAAAAGGTGGAAACTGTCGTTTTATAGTTCTTGGAGAAGTTGAATTCAGTATTGAATTTAATTAGCATTTTTATCCAGCTACTTTTCTGGATGGGGGGGGGGGTCATTTATGTTTCACTGTGTTTTAAGTAAACAAATAGGCATAGTGGGCCGCTGATGGTTAAGTTAAAGGCCTTAAGCATTTTTGTTGCGTAAAAATTTTACCTTGATATTTGCGTGAGTCAATACATTTTCTGGAATGAAAATTTCATCATCACATTGAACCAAAATAATAGTATGAGCAACGATATTGTTAGTGACAAACGAGGTAACAAAAAATTCGATATTATTATTGCTCTTGACGAATTGTTTTATTGCTCTCTGTTAAGAAATAGCAATAACTGAGTAAAAAAAAAACATAAAAGGGCGACTGAAATAAAGTAAAGAAGAAAACAGAAGGGGTCATATTTCCTAATTTCAGTTATCATTTTTTATTGATGTTTTTATTGCTCTCCGCTAATAAATAACAAGTGTTGAGCAAAAAAAAAAACGTGAACTGGATTCAGGAATAATCAAGACAGTACCCAGAAACTGGGGGGACATTACTGGGCTTGAATACCCCCCTTGGAATTTTCGCCCGACTCGTAAAGAAGGGATATAAACAAATTTTTGATATATTTTTAAAGTTTTTTAATTCTTCCCCCCTCGAATAAAAATCCTGAATGCATTCTTAGGAATAATGCAAGTAATAAAGTAGGGAGGGACAGCTTTTTGACCCTCTGAATCATACGCACCCTCACCTAGTAACAATGCGAAAGTCTTTATCCTGATATCTTTCTATAGTTCTAAAGACAATAAATTTTGTATTTTTGGAATCAGAAGAAAAAGTAGATTCTTTAAGTATTTATTTCCATAATTATACTTTTGAATTTCAAATAACGTTAATTAAGGTATCTCTTTATTTACCATCCATTACCATCATTGGCTTGATTGATAAATAGCGATTAGGTGAATATGATAAATAGCGCTTTTTTTACATAAATAGCAAAATGTATATCTAATTATGGGGCTTTATCACAATTACAATTATCTGTGGAGAACTCTGTAAAACAATTACTTAACTTAAAACATTTAGTGTGAAACATGGGTGGCTTATGGTGTCCATTTATGGAATTAAATTAAAAAAACAAGTTTTTTTTAACTGCAAGTAGAGAGCGACATTAAAGCTTTAAACGAACAGAAAATTATACCGTATATGAAAGGGGTTGTCCCCACCTCAACGCCTTGCTCTTTACGCTAAAGTTTGACTTTTTGCCACAACTCTACTTTTTAAACAATAAACAAAACTTTAGCGTAAAGAGCGAGGCGTTGAGAGGGGGACAACCCCTTTCATAAAGGGAATAATTTTGTTCGTTTTAAGTTTTAATTTCGTTCCTTACTTGCAGTTAAAAAACTGTTTGGTTTTTTTAATTTAATTTCTTAACGTTTTTGAATTAATGCATCTTTTGATTTTGGCTCGCCTCACATGAATAAAAAAACGAAATTTGCATATTAATTTTTTTTTGCTAAAAGGCTTCTTCATAGTTTTGATCGGACGATTTTGATAAAAAAAAGGGATGGGAGAGGAGGCATAGTTTCCCTCCAGTTTTTGGTTACTTAAAAATGGAACTAGATTTTTTCTATTATTTTTTTTCACGAACGTTTTTGTTAGTAATAAACATACGTACCTTATGAATTAACTTACGTAACGAACTTCTATATTTGTTTATTTTATTTACGTATATGAGGGGAGTTCGCCCTGTCGTCAATACTTCACTTTTTACGCTAAGCTTGAATTTTGTCTCAAATCTTGTACCAAGAATGAGCCCTGAATCACAAAGGCCGTAGAATAAATAGTTGAAATTACTAAAAGTACTTTAGCGTAAAGAGCATGATATTGTGGAGGAGACAAACCCCTTATATACGTAATATTTTACATTCGTTTTACGTTTTAATGCTGCTCATTACATCCAATTGAAAAAAATTATTTATTTTCTCATTTTTTTTTTCTTGAAAAATAATGCTAGAAAATCCTGCATCCTCTTCATGGAAATATCTTTCCTCGTGATAAATTCCTTCATGGAAAGATCCTTCATGGAAATAGGAGTTTGAAACTTCCACAGTAGGGTTCTCTGACACGCTGAATCGGATGTTGTGATTTTCGTTAAGATTCTATGACTTCGCGACTTTCTAGGAACACTGGGTCGATGCGATCATCCCTGGGAAAAAAACAACAAACAAACAAACAAATAAACACTCATCCTTGATCTGTCTTCTGGCAGAAGATACAAAATTCCACATTTTTGTAGATAGGAGTTTGAAACTTCCACAGTAGGGTTCTCTGATACGCTAAATCGGATGTTGTGATTTTCGTTAAGATTCTATGACTTTGAGGGGGCGTTTTCCCCCATTTTCTAAAATAAGGCAAATTTTCCCAGGCTCTTAACTTTTGAGAGGTAAGACTAAAATTTATAAAACTTATATGTTTAAAATCAGCATTAAAATGCAATTCTTTTGATGTAACTATTGATATTGATACTACGTTTTTTAGAGTTTCGGTTACTATTGAGCCGGGTCACTCCTTCTACAGTTCGTTACCACGAACTGTTTGATCGATTTTTGGCTTCGGCTTATGGCGCAAACGTGTAGGCAAGATCCCATTTACTGGGTTGGAATAAAGCAAAAAAAGTTTCCGGGAGTGAACTTCCCAGGGGATATTTTACACATCCTCAGGAAGAGCAAGACTGTCAAACATTTTTTTTATAATTTTTTTTTATAATTTATGCCATCTTCAATACGTGCATTTAAAATTTGAGCATCACCAGGGCAGCTGCCCCTAATTTGCCCTATTTATATTATGCTATGGAAAAGAATGCCACCACATTGAATGTTATATAATCACTATCTTCATTAAAATAGTTTTTTTTTAAGTGGAGGCGTTAGCTACTGTATAAGATACGTAAGTTTGCCATAGCAGCTATATAATAGCTTTTGTAATTAGGAAGTACCTTGAAATAAATTAGGTTCCACAAAAATAAAAAAAAAGGGTTTTGACCATGTTTCCACCTCTTCTTAGATTCTAGGCAGGAGTAGGAGTGTAATTTAATAGCGACACCATCAACCATAGTATATTTTTAGCAAATAACGATTAGCAACAAGATATAAATTAGATGTTACTAAAAACCATAAGAACAATTTCAACAACAAGAACAAGTAACAATTTCTTAAGAGACCATAGCTGCCAATGTATATGGGGAGGGGTCAGAAATAGCACATAAAAATAATAATTAAGATCTTTACCACAAAAAGTTAATAAAAATTTTTAAACATTCCTTATATAATTTTAATTGCACTTTTAATGTTGGTAATGGGGTTTTTCTTGGATCAGATACTCTTTCGTATCGGCACTGAATTTCAGTTTTCAAACAATTCGTGATAATGAACTGTAAGGAAAGAGCGACTCTGCCTAATAGTAACCGAAACTCTAAAAACGGAATATTGATAACAATAGATATCAATTGATAACCGTAGGTACTTCAAAACGATTGACTGTTTATGCTGATTCCAAATGTTCAAACTTCATTAAGTTTAATCTTGCCAATCAAAAGCTAAAAGTTTGAGAAAATTTGCCTAGTTTTCGAAAAATGCAGGAAACACACCTAAAAAGTCAAGGACCTTAATGTAAATTGCATCTTCAGATTCAGCACAATAGAGAACACTACTGTAGACGTTTCAAACTCTCATTTGCAAAAATTTTAAAATTTTGTATTTTTTGCAAGAAGAAAGATCAAAGTTATTTTTCTAGGGATTATCGTACCGAACCAATGTCCTGGAAGATGTAGAGAGAGCTCATTTGAGTGGAAATTATAGTTTTAGTGCCCTTTTTAAGTAACCAAATAGATGAGAAGGCAACCAGCCCCCTCCCACGCCCTTTTCCCTAGGTCATTCGATCAAAGTTTTGAGACTGCCATTTTGCTTAGCATATTTGAAATGTCCAATAACTATACTTTTGACGATAACATGACGTCTAAAGCCCCTAAGGAAAGGGCTGCAAGCTATGAAATGTGCCCACTATTTGCTATACTACTTGTTACGATGTATACATACATTTTTCTGGGGATACCTCCTGCAGGGAGGATTTTTCACATTGAGAATTTTCCAAACGGAGGGAAACTTCCGGGGGTGAACTTTCCAGGGAATATTCTACACCTGGGAATTTACTAGTATTCCTAAACAAAATTCTTTTTATTTTTCTTTGTTTCTCTTTGACCAATCAATTTTGTGTATGACATTTTCAGCGGGGTTGAAATTCTTTTTTCCAGGGAGGGGGTGGTGTCCTTTGAAGAAATTGTCCATTGAGGAGCTTTTCCCGAGAGAAATTTTGCATTGGGGGGTATATTAATGGAGAAGGAATTTCAGGTAAGACTTGAAAAACAATACGAAATTAAATAAACAACAAGTCTTTTTTTTCAAATGAAAGTAGGCTAAGGAGAAACCACACAACTTTTTTTATTTCACATCAAATAAACGTAAAATAAAAACGGATTGATATCAATACCCATCAATCCTTTTGTTTTTAAGGTTACTGGAGGGGAAATAAAAAGTTGTGAGAGTTGTTTCTGCTCTTCTGATAATTTACAATTATGGAGATACGACCCTTTGATACCCGAGTGATGATTTATGTTTCAATTCTTTAAGAAGCACTCCTGAAACACAAGGACCATTTAGTTGGAATAAAACGCTTTTTTAAATTACTAAAAAACCTTTAGCGTGAAGAGCAAGGTATTGAGGAGGTGGCAGCTCCCTCGTATAGGAATAATTTCCGTTCGTTCTAAGTTTTAATGTCACTCCTTATTTTCAGTTGAAAAAACTGTTTTTTTTTCCATTTAATCTTTTACAGGGTATTTGTGTATAATAGCGACCCCGTGCAAGAAGTGAAGATCGATTAATCCTAATAGAATATACCTAGATAGGGTAAAAAAAATATAATACTTTAGCAATAAAATTATTGAAACCACAACAAATAATTATGGAAGGCAGGCCGCCCAGAGTGTGTTATATTAAATACCTGACTTAAATATCTAACCTAACCAAAATACACAATCTATATTAAATATTTAATTAAATACACCTATATAGTGGTTTATCTCACTGTGCATAAGCTAATTGGCTCCGAAGGCAGACAGACAAACCGGTTTTACATAGACAGATCAGATCGAACTTCTTGAGTGGGGTTGCTATAATACATAAGTATTTCTAAGAGGAGCCACCATTTTGCTTGCGAGAAAAGAATACTGACCTTGCTTGTGAGACCAGATGGAATCCTCGATGCGCGGCGGTAGTGTACTATGCGTGGGATAACGTTTATAAAGCATAACCGAAAAGACTTGTCGTGGCTGAGATGCGCCACTCGCGGAACAAGTAACGGTGGGACGCGCCGCTATTTTATATGCTATTAAATTTTCATGATCCCAATCTAGTAGAAGAACCAAAGGTTATAGGTGCCCGTCGATCTGTTGTGCGCATGCTTACTAGTTTTCTTGTTAATAGATATCAGTGTGATAAACTCCCTCATCATGAGTCAGTTGATGATCGAGTCAGTCAGTAAATGATTAGTCCCTCGCTTTGAACCCTTTTCAAGAAAAATTTACATTTTTGGGAAGCAATTTAGAACTTTTGTAGGATAGGTCATTTTTAGCAGTAAAGCTAAAACTTTGGCTTGGGTTTCAGCAGGAAAGGCCTCGCTGCATCCCACTCATTCTGCATGGCAACTGGTAGGCTTGTTGCTAAATGAACGGACAGGTTTTTCGTTTGACATATTCTTCATGCTGGGGTGTGCAGCTTCATAATACAGGCGTTACAAATAGCTGAAAGCCTGTCAGTCAACTTCAGAGTTAGAAACAGTCGTATAATGCTGAATTTCATTGGTTAAAATTAAGGTGTAGCCCTATTTGTTATTCTAATAAACTGGTTTTCAAATATTTTGTATATGAATTTGGCTTGTCAGTTAATTGATTGATTATCCATTACATTTTTAAGCTTTTATAGGAGTTCGGACAGTCATTCTAAATAAGCGAACTCATGAATAATTTTTGTCTTTTATCTTAGAAGTAACTTGCATTTGATGTTTTTTTCTTTTTATTTAACTATTTTCATCTATATACCTAAGTACACGTGAATTGACGAAAACTTAGGGATAGCAAAATGATTTTTTTTTTTTTTTAAAGCTTAAGTGGCCAAGTTTGTAGTTTTTCAAAGGACAGACTGAAAAACGGCAGTTCTCAATGAGCATATTTCCACCGCCCCAAAAATGGTTTCTCAAAATGTGGGGTCGGGAGAGGGGAGAAAGTCTATGAGTTGAACAGATTACCCCCAGGCCCCCTTCCCAATTAAAGTCGCTCTATATAGATATTTTTCTTACACTTTTCTTTATAATTTTTAAGCATTGAGAGAATGTTTAAAGTAAAACAAATCATGCAAAGATGTGGTTAAGAATATTGAGTGCCTAATGCTTGCTCGTGCTTGTATCCATCTATAATTTTAAATAAAATTGTGGTTATATAGTTTTTGAACATTAAAGTAGGAAAATAAACTGAATAAGAAGCTTTTATATCCAGAATTCTTATGAAAGATATTAGACTAAAAGAAGTAAGCTTTTATATAGTTTTTAATAATTTTAAGAGTATTCAAAAATAATTTTCGGATTTTAGGAGGGGTTTCTGAATACTTTTTACCTCCTTCAGTTCTGAAGATTCAATAAATCTTTACTTGAAGACAAATCTTAATATACTTCACGCATACCTTACAGATTTCCAAATCAAAGAGGTGGTAACACTTAGAAACAGAGACTACATAATTTTAGATTAAAAAATAATAATTTCTTAGACCTAGCTGCCTTTCCATCTACAAATAAAACGAAATGTAAATATAGAAAAACGGATAAAATATCTACGAATAAATTAGACGGTGAAAAATATTAAAAAAGTTTTTTTTTTACCTTATAATAATAAAAGTTAAAATATTTCGGCTTCACGTTTAAAAGCCTTTATCAGCAGAAGGAAACATTAAACAAAACATATGAAGAAAATGAAAAAAAGCATAAGCGATAAGGAACTCATATTTTAATGTAGGCGCTATAAGTTATGCTCTGGTGACATGTATGGTTTTACGGAAGAGATGCTCGTATAAACTTCAGAGAGGGTTCATTTAATTTGAAATTGAAAGTTCTTCTTCGCTTTTAAGAGTTTAAAGAAATCGTAGTGCAACTAGCCCCCTCTTCCTCACCCTTTTCCCCCAAACCCATCTGATTAAAATTTTGAGATAGCCATTTTGTTAAACGTAGTTCAAACATCAGATAAAAAAAAAAAAAAACTCCGCGATCGATAAAAACCCCCAGGTCAACAAAAAGCCCCAGAGCCTGAGGGCAAGTATTTTAAGTTGTGCCCCAGGGGCATGTAAGGTTTTTATGTAAGGGTTGATCGTATAAACTTCAAATGTGGCTAATATGATTGGAAACTGAAAGTTCTAGTTACCTTTTTATGAGTCAAAAGTGATTAGAGGGTATTCCCCCCTCCTCATACACACACACACACACCCTCTTTTCCTCAAATATATCCGATGAAAATTTGAGATAGCCCGTTTGTTTGAATAGTCCAGTATGATGATGTTCACCATACATTAGCAACAAAACAATAAAAGTGGTACAAAACAGGTTTTATCTCGGGTATATAACAATGCAACAAAACATCAGTAGAGACACGGTTGGTTGTTGGTTCGATAATGACATCTAGTAAAACGAAAAAGTTTATCTATTTTAAAAGTAATTACATGTGCCCTATGATGAAATTACTTGTAAAAGATCTTATGACTAAAAATTTTCTTATCTAATTATTGGCTTAAAATTTCAGATAGCATAACCAATCAGGTAGAATCTCATTTTTCATTCCTTTTACTTCCTTGAACATACAACAGAGGGCAATTAATCAGGTTTTATAAAGGAGTCGTTACTTAGCTCCTTTTCTGACTTAAGGTTAATGAATAGTATAATTGGTTTAGGACGAAACGTCATACATGTAAGCTCATAAATTTAACGCACCCTTGTCACCACATAATTGTAGTAAATAATTTCTCTTGTTCTCTGTGATGCAAAACTTCCTAGAAAATCAATTGGATAAGAGATATTCCTAGGAAGCCTGGGGGTCCTGCCATAAAAATCCTAGATTTTCCTGAATTCATGGGCATTTCTTATCCGAATTATTGTTTTTATTGTTACTAATAATTCCAGTAACAGTAATTTGTGGCTCACTAGTTTAACTTTTCTGAAAGTCTTAGATGCTTTTAGCTATTAAATAAATACTAAAATTCAACTAAAACTAAGGAGCAACATTAAAAGTTATAACGAACAGAACTTATTATATATACCGGGGGGGTCACCCTACCCCTACTCTATACGCTAAAGTTCAAAAACAAAAGACAAGCCGAGGCAAAAGTTAGAGGTCCAATAAGAAACATAATTATACAAAGGCACTACTTCTAATTTAAGGTCCATTTGGACGCCATGTCATCAAGAAAAGGCTCAGCGACAGAAGACAAGCGACAGTGAGAATCCTTGTATAGAAGCCTGCCACGTGTCCGGTCCCGGGACCTGGCGGCGAAGCTGTCGGGCTCTTGGCACGATATATATATATATATATATATATATATATATATATATATATATATATATATATATATATATATATATATATATATATATATATATATATATATATATATATATATTATATATATATATATATATATATATATATGTTTTCAAATAAAGAAACGGTTTTCAAATAAAAGTAAAGAGCCATACTGAAACCAGTGAAAGAAAGTCACGGAATAATTCAAATTTCTAACGAATAAAAATTCAAAGGAATGATTACACCAAACATTAAGATGACAGATATTGGCATGTATGCATAAATGAAGCCTAAAATAGATAGAAATTAAAATAAATAGTCAGGTTATATTAAAAACGAACAGGAATTACTGCAAACAGGAGTGGTGCTACGCCTCCCAAACCTTCCAAAGACTAAAGCGTCATCTGCGTTTTGCTGAAAATGATTGGTGTTTCGAGCAGCATTTTTTCCCTCCAGCTGTTCCCTTCCCTCTGTATGGTTCTTGGTGATACTGTAATGACTTTTTTTATGCAGAATTTTTATATATCAAATTCTGACTTGTACTCCAAAAGTGTTTTCCTATCTTACGCCTAGAATATTTGAATAAAACATTTGAATTAGCCTATATTACTCAAATTTAAATTCTTTAATGTTCATGACTAGAAATATATTGAAACCATTATTTGCAAGACAATTCTAAAAATGAATGACGTCGTCGTGCGTGACTTTCAAAACTCATTAATCTTTTTATGTGGTTTACTGTTAACGCATATGAACGATTTTATTTGTTTTTTTTTAACAATGATCACAATTGAAACATCACGGAAAAAATGGTTGAATACAGACTTGTTTTTTCGGTAGCACGTAATTCTTTTATGTGCTTGTGCTAAGGCTCTTTGTGCTAAAATTGTTTTTTATAAGAATTTTAAAACCAAGCTTATTATTCAAATTAAACAGCCATTGTGTTTCAAGAATCGTTCTTAAAGAATTAAGACAAAAAATCAAAACCTTAGCGCAAAGAGCAAGATCTTGTGGAAGGGGACAACTCCTTTCATATGCGTAATAATTTCTGTTCGTTTTAAGTTTTGATGTTGGTCCTTACTTTCAGTTGAATTTTTTTTTTATTTAATTCCTGACCGTTTTTAGATAATACCAGGAAATTTTTTAAACTATATTTAAACCCAAAGTGTTACCAAATTTCAAAAATCATGCGCACGTGGTGGAAGTGCGCCATCTATGGGATGATTCGTGCGATGTGCCGCACGAACAGGCATATCGTAATGTAAATCTTCAATGCGGGTTGGAGCTAGTAATGCTCGTAGATGCACACCAAGTGGTGGTGATTGGATGGCCCCGCGTTAGGATTTTAAACCTAAAAATAAATATTTCGCCTATTTCATTTATTTATTTATAGCCCATGCACACACAAAAGTGGTGTATTAGCAAAAGTAGACAAGACAACGAAATCGACGAACAAATGGAATGGGTGATGGTGAAGAGACAAATGCACTTAATTTATACTTGAGAGGTTTTCTAAGAAGGTTGAAAAAAGTTTTGAAAACTCTCAGGCTCTTATCCTTAATATACTTAAGGGTATATCAGTTTTTTTAACGTTCGCTTATTTATAGTTTTATATTGCATAAGCCCAATATTTTTTGGGCTTATGCAATAATTTCATAAGAACTATTAAGTTGTTAGCAGCCCATAAATAGTCGCTTGAACAGGAGAAACTACCTGTTTAGAACAATATTCTCAAAAAGATAAGGGTATTTTTGGAGGGTTTCCTGGAATTGGGCATCCTAGATTGTCAATCTGAATGGACCCTTTTGCGTCAGCTATTGCTACTTTAAATTTATATTAATAACTATTTAGCACTAAATTCTTATTTTGAATCTTAATTGAAACTTTTCTACATCAGAACTCACAACTCTCATGGTGCAACCTTTTTTTTTGCTTTTGTTTTTTATTTTTATTTTTTAAGGATGCAGCTGAAACTAATATATCATCTTTAACCGTGCTAATTGTTAGATAGAGTAAAACGCTAAATTCCAGACGTTGGAAGATCACGATATTCAGAAATTGCACTGTGGAGTCGCTGCCCCCACGTCCTTTGGAGTTTAACGACATTGGAAGGAGGTTTGGGAATATGATATTTACTTAGAGTGGGCATAAATAGCGATAAGATAAAGTGATAAATATTAGGGAGGGTAAATTTTCATCATAGGCATAGATAAATAAATATCTAGATTGTCCTTGCTGATATCCCTGTGCGGAGAAACTGACGAGGGTCTGCTTTACTTTATAGCCCTTTTGCCTGGAATTACAGGCCTAAAGGAAATAATAATTTATTTCCTAGAAATGGGGGTCATTGCCCGTTTCAGCAATGGGGTCAAATGACTATAGGACAATAAAAAGATAACATGAATATAAAGAATTGGGAATAACAAATAGAGGAAGTTTTTGTAAGGAACAGGAGGGGTGAGAGCTCTGAAAATATTGTGCAATGTGTGTGACTTGTTTTCTTTTTTTATTTAATTGTGTATATATTTTTTGAATCTATTTTGATATGTAAGGAGTGTCGATTATTCTGCTATTTGATTTGTTGCCGCAGTCCTGTTTTATATGTATTCTTTTTTATTTAGTCTATCTACCTTTATCTATCCATCTTTCTATCTATCCGGGACTAAAACGAAAAGTGCTAGTATTAATTTTTCCGTCTTCAGTATAACCAAATCAAATTTCTCAATTCCAATCTTTCAGTAGTTATACAAAAACGCATAGTAATTAATTTACCTCATTTAACATCTTTAATCTCAGGAGGAGCTTCACAAGCTGGCTTCACAGATGCAATTCATGAAAATTGTTAATATGGAGGTAAATAATCCTCATATAAAACAAAGCAAAGGCAGTTATTTCTCACCGTCACATCTGCAACCAAAAAGTAACGGTACCTTAGTTCCCCCTTCTCTACCAGTAATCAACGGTTTGAAGTGTAGCTTGCCCAAAGCTGAAATAGTAACAGATCCTATAATTCAGTTAGACAATGGTGATACAAGTGGAATATACCTTGGAGATGAGGATGAGCCTAAGATAGAAGCAGCGACAGGAAGCGAAAAGGATCATATCATAGATGAAGGTCAGTCCCTCTCTCTCTCTCTCTCTCTCTCTCTCTCTCTCTCTCTCTCTCTCTCTCTCTCTCTCTCTCTCTCTCTCTCTCCTCTCTCTCTCGTTATAGAGAGAGAAAGTAGTTGTAGAAGATTAATGAAACCAGACCCTCGATGACCCACTGAGGAGGTATTATGAAGTACCTACCCCTAATGCTTCCTCTCCACAGGGCATCGATCTTTAATTACATTTTTAATCATTGTGTTACAAGAGTGAAAACTTGTAAAAAAAATATTTACTGCTCAAATGAGGCGCATGAAAGTGTTTTATCCGACATGCCTTTTCTCGTACCTGACTTATGAGGTGTTAAAGAATTAGGAATATATTTCTTAAATTAGGAGAAATAGCTAGGTATAGCTGGTGATCATGCTGAAATAATAGGAGTGAATTTTCAAAAACTAGAGGTAAAATATTTTTTTTAGAATTTAGATTGATTATAGACTTGTGTTCTTACGATCTTTTAAGCCCTAGACATAACGAAAGGATAGAGATAGTAACTTAATATCAACTTTTTGGGGTATATTTTAGCACCAGAATTTATTCTGGAAAATTTCTTTCACCTAATTCAATAACTTTCTCAGATAACAAGAGGCCTCTCAACTAGAACTTTACCACAACTTTCTGTTGCAAACTGACCATATTTTTTTGACTCGAAAATTTTTTGAGGAGAACTGTGATCAAAATTTAGCACGAAGAGTGAGGGCAGAGGGTGGTGGTAACCTCTCTCATGTATATTAATAGTTTGTTATCGTTTTAAGCTGTAATTATTTGCTTTAACTTTTTATTAACTTTTCTTATTTTTTTTTTTAACTTTTCTTATTTATTTTTCTTGTTTTCTTATTAACTTTTCATAAAAAGTCACAACTCTTCCTAAGATTAGGCAGATATTCTTATGCCTATAACTTTTGATGGTTAAATTCAAATCATTAAGTTTTATATAATTTGGAACCGAATAAAAAGTGTCAAAATTGTGTTTTGTACCATTCTGTTTTTATTGACATGGTTTGTTCTTTATGTACCATTCATTACCATGAATGGTTTGATGAGCTTTTTAATCAATACTCTGATTACCGCCAACCCATTAATTTAATGATTGATCTTTTGGTAGAGTTGAAGACGCTTCAAAAAGTAATTATGATCAACAGGTTGGTGAAAGGATTCATAGAACTATTTCTAACATAACAACAAACCAGGAAGGGTTTATTTAAAGTTGCGGTTTCTTCGGGTAGTAGTTCCTTTGGTAATTATAACAGTATAAATTCTATCCTTAATATTGCAACTAATGATGTGGTTATTCATCTGTCTTACGTTACCGGGAAAAAACTACTGAAACAAGAGAAACATTGATGCAAATATTTGTACTGCAGGGTAGGCTATTGGACATGCAACAAACAAATATAAGGAATCTGAAACCTGACTTCGGATTGCATTTTTCTCTCCTACCTTACAATGGAAGGTTTTTAAAAGACCAGCATTTTTCTGGAAGGGGCCAAGGCTGCTGAAAACCTTACTTACACGTTCTATTTGTGAAATTTTCCGGTTTGGTATATTTTTTGAAGAAATTTGTCTCAGGTGGAAGGTGTGACCCCAATGTTTTCGTGGAAATGACGCTCCTACTAAATAGCCATAGATCCCCTGAGAGAATAGAGGGTCCTTTAGTACATGAAGTCGGTTTTTTTTGCAAGTACAAAGCAAAAAAACGGCTCATGAAATTGTTAGTCGTATTTCTTCCCATATCTACAACAGATATGTACGTAGAACAATGATTTTTTTTTGGGGGGGGGGCAAGAAAGAGTTTGAAAAATATTACCAAAATGTCTAAATCCCAAGGAAAATAAAAGACATTATAGGGGACGTCTTGAGATTTTGCCAGTCAGAGTATATAAGCCCCTTCCTCCTATTCACGTAAATCTGTAACTACCTCAATGCATACCTTTGAGAATTAGAGCCCCCACTACAACGACCGTGCACTAACTGTATCTTCTCATGCTTTGTTCAAAAATATATAATATATATTTATAAGGGGAAATATAATTTTATAGGGAAATATATTTCCCCTAAAAAAATATAGGGAAATTAGATTTGAGAACATCAAGAAA
The DNA here is from genome assembly GCF_032884065.1 of Artemia franciscana. Lineage (NCBI taxonomy): Eukaryota > Metazoa > Arthropoda > Branchiopoda > Anostraca > Artemiidae > Artemia > Artemia franciscana. The sequence goes on from NC_088872.1 coordinate 4,626,535, forward strand.
AATAAGAGAAACGAGGAAAGAAAATCTGTTGCTTTTAAAAATTAACTTTCCCCCCCGAATATGAAACTTTGAAAAAAAAAATTTTAACTCGAACTCCTTGATTTTTCATAAAGCTAGCCTGTATTTTTGTTAATATGAAATTATTTCGTTGCTTAAGCAGAAGCCTGCTTACTCTGATTTTTTTTCGGGAAAAATTTTTAAATTTCCTTCTCAAAATCACTTAATCCTGTATAATAATTGGTTATGTCCGTAAACTCTAAACAATCGTGTGAGGTTATTCCATCGGTAGCTGAACCAATCCTACGATAGGATTGGTCTCATTATGTGGGTTCCGATAAAATTGTGATTAATTTTGTGCCCAGTCTTGGCAAGTCTATCCTGTTTTGTCTCGCTGCTGGGGCTTTGAATTGAAACTTCTAGGAAAGTCTTGCTGGGAGGAGGAGGAATACAAAAAGACTCCAAATATTATGCTGTGGGTAGCTTTTTTCGATCCTCACAAAAAAATATATACGCTACATTTTTTTTATACATGTTGTGTGAAAAACTTTGCTCCTAGGTAAATATAATTTAGGAAAAATGAAAATATTTTTTAGCCTGTTTTTGCAAAGCTTCAAACCGTACACGGTTTTGGTACAGTGCACCGTACACCGTGTACACGGTTCGTACACGGTTCCGTACACGGTTCGGGACGGTTTCGTAGTAATAATCGACGGCAGCCCAAATCATAATGATAAGTACTCCCCCACAATCCCTGAGGGAGGGGCTGCAAGTTACAAACTTTGACCAGTGTTTACATATAGTAATGGTTATTGGGAAGTTTACAGACGTTTTCATGGGGATTTTTTGGTTTGGGGGGGTGGGGTTGATGGGAGAGGGCTTTGTGGGAGGATCTTTCCTTTGAGGAATATGTCACGGGGGAAGAAAATTCAATGAAAAGGGCGCAGGATTTTCTAGCATTACTATAAAAAAAACAATGAAAAAATAAACATGAAAACGTTTTTTCAAATGAAAGTAAGGAATAGCATTGAAATTTAAAACGAATAGAGATTATTACGCATATGAGGGGTTCTAAAAATACTTCAGCATAAAGAGCGAGGTATTTAGGAGGAGATAGATACCTCGCTCTTGATGCTAAAATATTTTTAGTGATTTCAACTATTTATTCTACGGCCTTTTTGATTCAGGGGTCATTCTTAAAGAATTGGGACAAAACTTACGATTTAGTGTAAAGAGCGAGGTATTAACGAGGGTACAAACCCCCTCGTACACATAATAAAAATATAAGAATATAAAAGTTTGTTACGTAAGTTAATTCTTAAATTACGTATATTTTTTACTAATAAAAACGTTCGTTGAATATTAAAAGTTCTAGTAGCCTTTTTAAGTAACCCAAAAATTGGAGGGCAGCTAGGCCTCCTTCCCCACCCCTTATTTCTCAAAATCGTCTGATCAAAACTAAGAGAAAGCCATTTAGCCAAAAAAAAAATTAATATACTAATTTCATTTCAATAATTTATGTGCGGAGAGCCAAAATCAAACATGCATTAATTCAAAAACGTTCAGAAATTAAATAAAAAAACTAGTTTTTTTAACTGAAAGTAAGGAGCGACATTAAAACTTAAAACGAACAGAAATTACTCCGTATATGAAATGGGTTGTCCCCTCCGCAGTCCCACGCTCTTTACGCTAAAGTTTTTAATTGTTTTAAAAAGTAGAATTGTGGCAAAGAGTCAAACTTTAGCGTAAAGAGCGAGGGACTGCGGAGGGGACAACCCATTTCATATACGGAGTAATTTCTGTTCGTTTTAAGTTTTAATGTCGCTCCTTACTTTCAGTTAAAAAAACTAGTTTTTTTTATTTAATAACATAAAGAAAGAAAAAGGTCATAAATGGGCTTTTTTAAAGGTCAAATGAAAATACTGAAGAAAACACAGAAAGTGAATATCTCGAGAGAATAACTGCGTCTCTTCTTCAACATGATCAAAATAATCTGATCAAGGTAAAAACAAAAACCGAAAAACAAGCCCGGAAAGTACAGCAAAACCATTAAAAAACGCCAAAAAATTCAATAAAATTCAATAAAAGAACAAAAATTCAAAGAATTAAAATTGAATACCTTACAAACAATAAATTAAGTTATTCGCCAATATCCAAGATTTGCAAAAAATCCAAACAAATGAACTACCACCGACAGATATTAACGAACAACTGTACTCTCGAAATATTCGCTTTCTATGTTTTCTTCAGTGTTTTCATTTTGCCTTTAAAAATCCCATTTTTGATCTTTTTTCTGGAAAAACTGTTTTAAACATTGAAAACTTTCTGTTTATACATTAGCGGAAATGCAATACTGGTACTCTTTATAGTGATATTTTTTAGACAAGTATTTAAAACACTTATCTAAAATAAATAACAATCACTTCTAGTCTGAAAAATCTCTAGGGAGACTTTAAAATTTTGCATTCAATCAAAATTATCAATAGGATTTCATTTGACTATGTTACTAGTACGTTTTTGCTTGACTAGACTCACCTTTCTTTTTCAGGCCTTATTTCTATCATAAAGTTATTTTGTAAATAATGTGTTGCAACTGTACCAAATAATATTTACTAGAAATTTTTATGTGGTAATAATAAACCAAAGATATTTTATGTCTACGACCTTTGTTTATCACTAGTATAGACCATGGTATCCATAGAAATAAGCTAAATTAAGTTGTAGAAGTTAATATAAAGAGTTCTCAGCTGTTTAACCACTATGACGCATAAATCGGCGGCTATAAACAGAAGAAATTTGTTGGATCACGCAAAATGGTTGTTTCTCCATGACAGCGGAGTAGGATTAACCAAGGGTAAGAAAGCAGGGTAAAAGTAGAGTTAAATTAAGGGTAAACTATGTCTGACTTCAGCACGAACGAACTAGTTTAGGACTATTTCATTATGTGTAGTACTGTGGCACGTGCTTCAATTTGTAGCACTTTCGTGATACAATTTTTTATTTTTGTCATGGACGAAATGTTGAGGATTTTTAAAAAGGCAGGGGAATTAACAAAAATGTTAACCGCATTTTTACGTATTTGTTTCGGAAGATTTGTGCAAAGTTTGATTTAACTACCTTTTTGCCATGTTTGTTTTGAAAGATTGGTGTTTTGAAATAACCGGACACAAAAATATGAACTTAAACTAATCCAACTACAATTAACGGGCCATAAACGTGGCCATAACACGCAATTTTTTTTTTGCTTTAGCACCAAAGATTGTTATGAAACACAAAATTAGGCAATTTTAGCACTATAGGAACTGACAATGATGGCAGTCTTGGTTTTCAAAGACTTGGGAGTATGTTTTGTGCGTTTTTCAAGGGGTCTGGCATGTATTTTGTTTCACCTTCTGGCAACACTGATTTTAGTTGGTATTTTCGTTAGTCTATAAACCATTCAATATAATACGTTATGGAGGGGAGGGGCTGATTTCCATAATTTCCTCTATAATTTTGTTACTAAGATATTTACTTTCATCATACTTAGGTATATTTCATTAGGATTAATCTAATTCCACTTTTTGAGTGTGATGGGTATAAGAAATAAGCACCTGATATTTTTTTGGTTTTTTGTATATAAATAATCAATAGGTTGGCTTGCTTGTAAAGACCTGCTTTGGGTCAGACAACAATAAATTTGCCTAATACTTTGATGACTGGTTTCAACAAAATGAATCCATCAACATTTCCGTGTTGAGATCAGATACAGGTAACAGCTCTTCAGAACCTGCTTTGCTTCTAATCCTCTTAATAGGCTATAGACATAAGAAGAAAAACTAGTCATAGGAAGACGAGAACTTTTTGCTTATTCAATAAGACGGATACAGTAACCTCCCTCTTAAGCTGGATCAGGAAGTTTGCTTGAATGAATTTTGAAAAAGCTTCTTTAAATCAGCGCTTTCCTTTGCATAATTGGAATCAAAAGAAGCAAAAAGTACTTTATCTGTATAAAACCACCATTTCCGTGAAGCGTAAAGAAGCTTAAAACGAAAACGCTTTTGGCCCCCCTGAAAACTAAGACTTCCTAAGGTTTTTCTTTTGTTTGTTCCAAAAATATGAGTTGGGGCAAAATCAATTTTTTTTTTACAAATGTTACCGCGTTGAGCCATGAAAGTAAATGGCAAAAGTAGTTAGCTAAATTTGACAACGCTATTCGTCCATAAGAATTCAAATGTTAAAAATCTGCTTATTCCCAAATACAATAAAAAACTTTTTTGAACCTTCCTGGTTCAGGTCCTGGTTTCTTTTTTTTTTTTTTTTTTTTCTTTTTTTTTCGCCTGCTGCTACCATAAGCTCCATAACTGCGTGTGATTTTTTCATTAAAATTTAAAATCGCAATCTTTTTAAATTTTGCAGATATTCAGTTGTATAAGCTTCCTCTTAACCGATTCAAATAATCCAATTTAAGTTTCACTGTCCTTGATACTTTTTATTTCCTTTATAAAATGTTCAAAATTTGCCTTTGTTAAGAGATATTTTGTTCCAATATCATATTTCCCCATGGGTTAGAGAGGACCGATTTAAACAATCTTTGGTCCCTCATTTTGTGATTACGGTCAAGTTACCCTAGGTTTACACCAACAGCAAAAATTATTGCAGTAGGCCAAATTTATATAAGATGAAAAAAAACTAGCCATTGATTTACACGGATGTTTATGTTGTGTAGGAAAAAATTGCCTAGATGCCCGATAAAAATGAATTTTTCAACTAAATCAATTACATAACAAAGCAAAAAAAAATCGCTTAATTTGGCAACAAAATGCAAGTGACAAACAGGCGTTGCTCCCGTTTGAGCCTAGAGTTAGTCAAACAGTTCGTGGTAACAAACTGTAAGGAGCGACCCAGCTCAATAGTAACCGAAATTCTAAAAAATGGAATTTTGATACCAATAGTTACATCAAAAGAAATGAATTTTAATGCTGATTTTAAATATATAAGTTTCATCTAGATCAGTTATACCCATCAAAAGTTACGAGCCTGAGAAAATTTGCCTCATTTTAGAAAATAGGGGGAAACACCCCCTTAAAAGTCATACAATCTTAACGAAAATCACACCATCAAATTCAGCGTATCAGACAACCCTATTGTAGTAGTTTCAAGCTCCTATCTACAAAAATGTGTAATTTCGTATTTTTTGCCAGAAGACAAATCACGGATACGTGTTTATTTGTTTTTTTTTTGTTTTTTTTTTGTTTTCCAGGGGTGATCGTATCGACTCCGTGGTCCTAGAAAGTCGCAAGAGGGCTCATTCTAAAGGAAATTAAAAGTTCTAGTGCCCTTTTTAAGTGATCAAAAAATGGGAAGGCCCCTAGGCCCCCTCCCACGCTCATATTTTCCCCAAAGTCACCAGATCAAAATTCTGAGATAGCCATTTTATTTACCATAATCGAAAAACCAAATAACTATGTCTTTAGGGACGACTTACTCCCCCGCAGTCCCCGTGGGAGGGGCTGCAAGTTACAAACTTTAACCTGTGTTTACGTATAGTAATGGTTACGGAAAAGTGTACAGACGTAAACAGGGGGATTTTTTCGGTTTATTGGGAGAATTGAGGGGGAGGGGGTTACGTGGGAGGATATTTCCATGGAGAAATTTCTCATGGGGGAAGAGAATTTCAATGAAGAGAGCGCAGGACTTTCTAGCATTATTTGAAAAAACAATGAAAAAATAAATATAAAAGTTTATTCAACTGAAAGTAAGGAGCAGTATTAAAACTTAAAACGAACAAAAATTATTACGCATATGAGGGGATTACCTCCTCGTTATACCTCACTCTTTACGGTAAAACATTTTTAGTAATTTCAACTATTTTTTTTTTAGTAGTAGAACAATTTTATTAAAAAAAAAACATTTCTTAATCAATAGCACAAAATAAACGAAGCTTGCGAGGCTGTGCTAAATTCAAAGAAAAAAAGAGACAATATGGAGAATAAGAAGTTATGGAGAATGAGACCATATACCGAGATCAACAAAAAACAAAAAAACATAAACAATACACTCCCTTGCATGACCCCAAGACAACAGCAAAAAACAAAAAAAAATACATAAATATTACAAATGAATAAGCTATGTAAAATTTATATTAGTTAATCAGTTTCAAAAGCATACCTACCGAGCAACTCCACACGTAAATCAGACTTAAATTGGTCAAGGCTACCTATTTCCTTGATATCTATACTCAGTTTATTCCAAAGTTTTGAAGCTCTGTAAATAAGTGAAAAAGAAGACCTACTTGAAACTAATCGAGGAACCTCAGTATTACCTAGTATCCGTTTATTGTGGTGGTGAACATCAGACCTCTCACAAAATATTCCTGTAAAACAATCGGGAAGGCTACCTCTGTAATACCTATATATAAAAATCAACGTATAAAAATCACGTAATCCAGCTGCAGGCATTATATTTAAATCTCTATACACAGACCTCAAAGACTCCTGATTCCCAACACCACAAAAAACTCGGACAGCATTATTCTGGATCACACGGATTGGATGAACTATTGAAGGGAAAGTACCAAGCCAAATCGACGAGCAATACAAAATGTACGGGTGAATCAGGGAAAAATATAACAATCGTAGAACATTTGGGGGGAAAATATGTTTTAATTTGCGCATCATACCTAAGTTACGTGACAATATTTAAATTCTATGGCCTTTGTGATTCAGAGGTCATTCTTAAGGAATTGGGACAAAATTTCAGCTTTAATGTAAAGAGCGAGGTATCGACGAGGGTTGAGCCCCATCATAAACGTAATAAAAACATAAGAATATAGGAGTTCGTTACGTAAGTTAATTCGTAAGTTACGTATATTTTTTACCAATGAAAACCTTTGTAAAAAATTAAAAGTTCTAGTTGCTTTTTTAAGTAATCAAAAATTGGAGGGCAACCAGGCCTCCTCCCTCGCTCATTTTTTCTGAAAATCTTCCAATTAATTGCAATTAATTGATATGCAAATTGCGTTTTGATTATTTATGTGCGGAGAGCCAATATCAAAACATGCATTAATTCGAAAACGTCCAGAAATTAAATATAAAAAACAAGTTTTTTTAAATGAAAGTAAGGAGCAAAATTAAAACTTAAAACGAACAGAAACTACTCCGTATATGGAAGGGGCTTTTCCTCCTCAACGCCCGCTCTTTACGCTAAAGTTTCATACTGATTTAAAAATAGAGTTAAGAGAAAGAGTCAAACTTTAGCGTAAGGAGCGGGGGTTGAGGAGGAAAAGCCCCTTTCATATACGGAGTAGTTTGTGTTCGTTTTAAGTTTTAATGTTGCTTCTTACTTTCATTTAAAAACAAAACTTGTTTTTTTTATCTAATCGTGTTCAAGTTAGATCCAATAATGTTTTCTATGAATGGACGATAAGTAAAAAGTGATTATTGTCAATAGAAACCGAAACAGAAAAAAGAGCGATTTGAAACAATATACACAAGCACTGAGACATATATAACGTACACTGTTCATTAAATTTATCTGTCAGAAGCCATTTGCAAATATATCTAATTTTACAAAAAGAGAATTCCCTCATGAGCCATGTAATTCCGATGAAATTGCTTCATAAATTCGAAATTCCTGACTGTCCTAGACAACAAGTTTCCAGACCTTATCTACAGAAATTCATATTTTTCTCGTGAAGGATGCTTCTAATTTTTTTTTTTTTTCACCACAATTATTTAAAACCAGCTCTTAGAATATCTGAAAGGGCTCTTTTAAACATAAATTTGAGGTTTAGTTTTCCTTTTAAGCAAAAAAAAAAAAAAAATATCCCCTAGCCACGGAAAGCATCCTCTTTAATGACCTTATTTTGTTTTTATGCGTCTATTAAGATTATTCACTTTTAATATCTATCTCGCGTCATGAGCTGTTGTTTGTCATGTCCTCAGTTATTCAATCTCTGTGCTCTAGTTTTCAATGTATTTCATTAAAAAAAAAATTCTTTCTTTTTTAATTTCAGTCTCGGGATTAAGGATTATCAGTTTCCGTTTTTAAAGTGACTCAGCATGCCGCGAAGTGGGAAAATGCTTGGAATTTAGAAAATTGCAAAGTTTTCTTCTTTTTTTTAATTTTTTCCTTTAGAAAACGACCTCATAAAGTCATAATGTTATATACTAACAAAAGGTTTGAACTGCTTGGATCTAAGACGGAACTGAAAAAGCCGGAACAGTTTTGATTTGTTTCAAATTTCAAATAGTTCGTGGTAACAAGTTGTAGTAAGGAGCGCTGGCTCAATAGTAACCGAAACTCTAAAAAAAAATTTGATAACAATAGTTACATCAACAGAATTGCATTTTAATGCTGATTGTAAATATGTAAGTTTCATTAAGTTTAGAATTACCCATCAAAAGTTACGAGCCTGAGAAAATTTGCATCATTTAGAAAATAGGGGGAAACACCCCTTAAAAGTTATAGAATCTTAATGAAAATCACACCATCCGATTCAGTGTATCGGAGAACCCTGTAGTAGAAGTTCAAGCTCCTATCTATAAAAATGTGGAATTTTGCAGTTTTTGCCACAAGACAGATCAAGGATGCGTGTTTATTTGTTTGTTTTTTTTTGTTTTTTTTTTTTGCCAGGGGTGATCGTATTAACCCAGTGGTCCTAGAATGTCGTGAGAGGGATCATTCTATCGGAGATTAATAGTTCTAGTGCCCTTTTTAAGTGACCAAAAACATTGGAGGGCACCTAGGCTCCCTTCCACACTCATTTTTCCCAAAGTCACCGGATCAAAATTCTGAGATAGCCGTTTTATTCAGCATAGTTGAAAAACCTAATAACTTCGTTTTTGGAGACGACTTACTCCCCCACAGTACCCGTGGGAGGGGCTGCAAGTTACAAACTTTAACCAGTGTTTACATATAGTAATGGTTATTGGGAAGTGTACAGACGCTTTCAGGGGGATTTTTTTTGGTTGTGGGGGAGGGGTTAGGGAAGGGTGCTATGCGGGGGAACTTTCCATGGAGAAATTTGTAATGGGGGAAGAAAATTTCTATGAAGGGGGGCGCAGGATTTTTTAGCATTCTTCTCAAAGAACAATGAAAAAGTAAATATGAAAAGTTTTTTCAACTGGAAGTAAGGAGCAGCATTAAAACTTAAAACGACCAGAAATTACTCCGTATAAGAAAGGGGCGGCTCCCCCCTCAACGCCCAGCTCTGTACGCTAAAGTTTTTTATTGTTTTAAAAAGTAGAGTTGAGAGAAAGAGTCGAACTTTAGCGTAAAGAGCGGGGTGTTGAGGGGGGAACAGCCCCTTTCATATACGGATTAATTTTTTGTTCGTTTTAAGTTTTAAAATCGCTCCTCACTTTCAGTTAAAAAAAACTTGTTTCTTTTATTTAATTGCATACTAAAAACGGGGCGGGTAAAACCTTCAAATGTTATTTTTATTTTAAAACGCATTGGAAAACTTTAGCTCAGATCAACGATTCTAAGCTAAGAATATTTCTAAGAAGCAGTGAGATGAAAATATGTTCTTGAACTATTGCAAAAAAGGCCATAATTTACTTAATTTATTTAATTGCTAATTGTTCGACTTTGGTGAAAAGAGATGAAAAACAAAATAAGTCAAACCAATGCAAGAACAATATATTCGGTAAGCAAATAACTTATTTTAGGTCTGAAACAGACAGAAACAAATTTGCGGGACGATTTTGGATTTTGATTCAGCTTTAACTACATTTAATAACTAGACATATCACTATGAGACTTCCTTCGCAGAATGTATAAATTGTACCTCTTAATTTTGGACATTCTCTACTAGTGGAACTGGTATCAAATTCGGATTGCAGCTTTAGACTCTCTGAGATTCTGCTGCAACTACTCCATTTTTTCTATTATTCTGTATAATTTTGGACTTTTGATTCAGCTTTAACTACATTTAATAACTAGGCATATCTCTATGAGACTTTCTTCTCAGAATGTATAAATTGTACCACTGAATTATGGACCTTCTCTACTAAGGGAATTGATATCAAAATTGGATTGAAGCTTTGGACTCTTTGAGATTCTGCTATAACTGCTCCGTTTTTTCTAATATTCAGTATAATCTTGGACTTATGATCCAGCTTTAACCACATTTAACAACTAGACATATCACTGTGAGACTTACTTCGCACAATGTATAAACTGTACCTCTGAAATATGGACTTTCTCTACTAGGGGAATTGGTATCAAAATTGGATTGAAGCTTTGGACTCTCTGAGATTCTGCTATAACTACACCATTTATTCTCATATTCAGTATAATTTTGGACATTTGATTCAAGCTTGTTCGAATTTCAATATTTTGGGGGCGTTTTTACCCCCTACTCCACTACGATGCCCTTGCCTGCTAAAATGACGATAGAAAGCAGCATCAATGCTTTTACATGGATTTTGGCTTCCATTGTTTCAATTTTGTCCTAATAAAGGCCTTCAAACTAAGTCTAATTTAAATGCTACAAGGTAATTGCAAGCAGTCGTTGTCTGTTGTTTCTCTTCCTTCTTCGCCAAACGATCTGAGTACTTAGTTTCTTTTGTGCTCTGCTGCACACCACGAACAAAGCTGCTTCACTGTTGTAACAAAAACTGTGTTGAAAAGCATAATACTGTGATTATTATTAGGTTTTATCACAGCTTAGATACTAATAAAAAAAAGGTAAAGGATACGGCATTAGACTTTACAGTCTCTACCGGCGGTGCTGATCTCCGTTTCTTGGCCCTTCAGCCAGAAAGTGCAATGGGGAGTTGGGGGCCAACCATCCTGTGCTTTCGCACACCCTTCCTGTTTACCTTCCCCAGATTTCTCTTGGTACCCATTTAAAGCTGGGTCGACTCTGGCTAAGCTTACAGAGTCACCCCACTGACTCCCGTCCCAAACTGAACAATTGGGTACACTGGGACTCGAACCCAATTGGAACATGGGATTCGAATACCAATACAATTATGAAAACTCCTACCTTGCCCATGAGAAGCTTTTGGTACAGAGCTCTGAACTTGGCGCCTCCTCCAAGCCCATGCTCCGACGCGTAGATCGTACTACAACACCATAGGCGAGAACGCAAGTTTTTTTGCATACACAGCTTAGATCCCAATACCAGTTTCCTGTTACCGATTAGATACCAATACCAGTTTTCTGTCTCCATCTGCTAGCATCGTTACCGTGCACTGTGTCCCAAATATAAATTGAGTTTGCATATCTGGTATATTGGTATCTAAGCTATGGGTTTCATTGAATACAATGTCAAGCATCGTAAAAACACACAGATGGGGGGAGGGAAGCAACCACTACCGTTTATTGAATAGCAAGAGATTAAAATGTCTGAAAAAATACTACAAATTTTTTGTTTTGCTTTTGCCAAAAATAAACCGGTACAGTATTGGGGTCTAGTCTCTAGATCTAAATATGATGTTTAATAGAAACTGGTTAAAAGTTAACATTTTTTTAAATCAAAGCAAACTCTTATCCATATACACCAGGTACGTAGCGACTGAAAAAAGGGTCTTTCTGCCCATACCTCTCTCTGTACTTTGCGTTTTTGTTTTCAATATTTTTTTTTTATTTTCGATTTTGAGTTTTTGAATCCCGACCCCTGAGAGAAAGGAATTTCTAGAATAAATTTTGCTTTTGTGTACTGTGCATAAAATTAGATTGATTTAATTTTACAGTCATCTAGATAGCTATACTAGAATAATTTTTCAGTTTGAAGAGACACAATTAGTTCTTCTTTTATTTCAAGAAAAGTGAGACAGAAGCAAAAAAAATAAGTTTTTCAGCGGCCTTATACATACAACTTTCAGGTATTCTCCATCCCCCCTCTCTATTTCCTTGTCTCATTTTTAATTATCCACACTAGAAAAATTTTAGCAACAAAGCAAAACCAATGTAATGATATCATGTGTAAAAAGGAATTCATCAGGTTCAATCAAATCCCATAAAGATGGTTATTATAGGATAATATAAAGTCAATATGCAGCATTGTGTACTTCCAGGAATCAAATAATCATATTCATTGCACAAGGGCTGCGAAAGCTGCGGATATGCCCTGCCCAAACCCTGCTGCTATGTCTAATTATCTATATTGGTTATATCTATTCCAGGAAGAGGGGGATCTGTCATCTTGTGTTTCTTTCACTTTCAAATAAAGCATGTTACATATGTTGTGGACTATGTTTTATCTGTTTGACTGGTTTTCGAAGCCAATTCAGCTATGCTGATGCATCAGACGACGAAGAATATTCTAAAAAATATGAAGTGTTGTTAACAATGATGTACCAGTCATCTTCAGGGGGGAAATACCCTAGTGTTTGCTCGGGTGTTTTGAGCGAATGCGCTTAAGCACTGACACCGAATGCTGAGGGGCTGATTTTACTTACCTCTACTATTTTGATAATATACCCTTTTTATAGCTTCATTAAAAGTCTCACAAATCCTTGCCCCCCCCCCTGCATTTTAGTGAATTGGCACATCTATGCAGAGGTAAGCTTTACAATGAACTTTGCCAAATTGAGTCCTGAAATAATTATTTAGCATTTGACTTTAAAGTTCAAAGATTTTTTCTCTTTTTTTCTTTGTTTTAATTCCTATTCTTAGAGACCATACTTATGAATACATCAAGCTGGGATTCACTCAATTGGCATATATTTATATCTATTAAAACTGGAATCATATATACATTGAGTAACAAAATTTAAGGAATAGTAGTCCTAGATTATTTTTTTTTTAATGAGAAACTCTGGTGGATGGTACCGTAAACAATGTGGTACCACGACCTTAATCGGGCATATAATGTGTGTCCAATCAAGCAGTGGGGCTAGTGTGAACGTGACACGCAAGGGATGTAAACTCTGGTGGATGGTACCATAAACAATATGGTACCATGATCTTAATGTGGCATACAAGGTGTGTTTCCAATCAAACAATGGGGCTAGTGAGAACGTAACACAGCTCACATGACTTAAACTATCACAAGCGAAACTTTTTCAATTCATTCCACAGCCACAGTCATCTAACCTCATTCCAATCAACCCCAGTCAGCTTAAATTGAGCAAAACAGACCACTGCAACATTTGGATACTGCATTCAAGCCATATCCCCCCCCCTTATGTCGGAAAAGCTGGTCCTTATGTTCTCTAGAAGGTAAACAGCCAACTAGGAGATTTAAAATACCTTAATCTGTCAAAAAGGGGGCTTCAAACTTACTTTTGAAAATTTTTCAAGAGAGCAAAGCTTTTTTAGGGTGAAGATCGGTATTGTCCTTTTCCCTAGCTTCATCCATGCTTGAATACAACTTTCAAAACATGACCTCTTTTTTGCCAAGATGCTACCTAATTTGTTACGGAAATATCAATACCTAGTGAAATTAGAGATCAACACATCATAGAGCATCAAGATATAAGGACAAATTGTCATAACAGACCTTTGGATCAAGTTCCAGAAGTAGAAAGGTAGCGTAAGCAGGTAACAGTGTGAGCACTCGAGAACCAAAAACCTTTAAAATGCTCCCATCTATCTGGAGTGTAGATTTTAAAATAATGGCATCATCCAGATTGTAGGCCTAGATGACGGGTATTAATACAAGTATCCCAACGACGACGTAGTTTTTTTAAGGCGATAATAAAGACGCAGAAAACCACGGCGATGATAATTCTGATAATATGGATGATGATGCTACGGCAACAAAGACACTGAGCCCAAATATTACCATCGTTGACATTGTAAATATCAATGCCATCGATGGCATCACTGTGGAATACATAAGTGTAATGTCGTTGATAACATTTTTATCATCGATGTAACTGGTATTAACACTGTCTCTTACGTCCTTGACAAGTATTTCAACTTTTCCAGCATTGTTTAGAAGCCTCGAAATACCTCTAAAAGACTTTTTCTGTCCATGTCATGCCTCCAGTGCTGTTTCCATCGATCACTTTTGACAAGTTGTCGTAATGACACGTTTTTTCCGTGATTCTAACTTGAATGACTTTTGCTTTGAGTTAATTTCGTTGTGGTTTGAGGTTTGCTGGGTAGAGTTTTTGCGGTCAAAGTTGGCATGGGCTTAAATTTGCTTAGGTTGAACTTGCTGAGTTGGGTTTTTCCGTTGGTTGTTTTTATGGGTTAGAATTTTTCAGGTTGATTTTATGGGCTCTGATTCTCTTCAACAATCTTTTTGATACAATGATTTTGCTTGGTTTGGATATCAGTAAATACAAACAAAGCATTAAAAATACACTTGCGAGACAAAATAACAATAAAATACGTATTATTTGATGTTGATTGATCCACTTCAGGAATTTCTAGGCAGTATATTGCCATATGCCATTTGTTGCCAACAGATGGCATATTTCCATATATATTGCCATAATATACTGCCATATATATTACCAACACATCTTTAAAAATCATAAATATACCCATTCATCTTTGGCACAAAATATTAAAACCCTTCGTGCGTCAACTTACTTTGATGTTAAAGTGGCGTCTGATCCAAACAAACGATGTGGTAACCAGCGTTTCTAAGGGTGCAAACCAAACTCTGTAGTTCAAAACAACACTGTACGTGCGTGTTAGTCTCCAACAACCAAAGTTTGTTTTTTCTGCTTCTTTTTTCCAGTTTATGTGCGTGTTATCAAAGAATTATTCTCGAACCCTTTTTATGAGGCTTCAAGGTGCTGTCACCTAACAGTATGCTGCTAGCCTTGTCAATTATAATTTCTTTCATTTTTAAATATTTATAGCACCTTGTCTTAAAACAACCACGAAAAGGTACTATTGAGATTGTCTCTGGTTGAAGGTCATCCCATGTGGTGGTTTCATGTTGAACAGAGTTCTGTTTTAAGGACTTCTAGGAGGGGGTAGGGGTTTTTCCTGCAGCATTATGGTGAATATACTCGGGCGGCTTAGTTCTGCCATGCATAAGCTTTGACGGCTTCTCTGACAGTATAGTGTATCAAACAGTTCGTGGTAACCGAACTATAGTAAGGAGCGACCGGGCTCAATAGTAACCAAAACTCTAAAAATGAAATTTTGATACCAATAGTTACATGAAAAGAATTGCGTTTTTATGCTGATTTTAAATATATATGTTTCATCAAGTTTAGTCTTACCCATCGAAAGTTATGAGCCTGATAAAATTTGCCTGATTTTAGAAAATAGGGGGAAACATCCCCCCCCACAAAAGTCATAGAATCTTCAAAAATGACACCATCAAGTTCAGGGTATCAGAGAACTCTACTGTAGAAGTTTCAAGCTCCTATCTGCAAAAATGCGGAATTTTGTATTATTTGCAAGAAGACAGATCACGGATGCGTGTTTATTTGATGTTGTTTTTTTCCCAGGGGTGATCGGATCGACCCGTTGGTCCTAGAATGTCGCGAGGCGGTTCATTCTAACGGAAATTAAAAGTTATAGTATCCTTTTTAGTGACCTAACAAATTGGAGGGAACCTAGGCCCCCTCCCACGGTCAGAATTTTAGATAACCATTCTGTTCAGTATAATCAAAAAAGCCAATAATAATGTCATTCAGGACGACTTAATGCCCCAAAGTCCTCGGGGAGGGGCTGCAAGTTACGAACTTCGAACATCGTTTACATATAGTAGCCTAATGGTTATTTGAAAGTGTACAGACGTTTTAAGGGGGACTTTTTCGCGTTGAGGGGGGAGGTAGTCGGGGGAAGGGGGTTACATGGGAGAATTCTTCCATGGAGGAATTTATCATGGGCGAGAGAATTTCCATGAAGGGGCCCTAGGATTTTCTAGCATTATTTAAAAAAAAAAAACAATGAGAAAGGAAATGAAAAAAAAAGTTTCTTCAGCTGGAAGTAAGGAGCAGCATTAAAACCTAAAACAAACCGAAACTATTAAGTATATACACAATACCTCGCTCTTTACGCTTAAGTATTTTTAGTAATTTCAACTACTTATTCTAAGGCCTTTGTGATTCAGGGGTCATTCTTAAAGAATTGACCAAAATTCAAGCTTTATTGTAAAGAACGAGGTATTGACGAGGGGTGAACCCCGTCACATACGTAATAGAAATGTACAAATATAGAAGAATATTTGCATATAAAAAAGTTAAGGCTGAATAGTGAAAAGACCGAAGTTGTTATTTTTAAAAAAAAAGTAAGGTTGGGGACGATGAAAAATATACATTTAAATTTAATTATAAGGAACTATTTATAAGTAAAAGAATAAAATATTTAGGCTTTATCTTATCGGAAAATGGAAGCCTAAGGAGTCATGTTGATGAAATAATTAAGAGAGGTAGGGTGGCTAGGTCAGCTATATTTAGAAACCCGACGATAATGGGGATCAAAAACCTAAAAATGCCTAAAAGAATATTTAACACAAAAATTTTACCCGTGATAGAATATGGAGCAGAGATATGGGGTGGAGAAACGGTGCAGCAACTGGAGTCCCTTCAGCTCCAGTATTATAAAAGAGTGTTTGGTCTGCATCAGACAACTCATTCACAGATTATGTAAGGTGATATGGGCCTGTTTTCTTTAAAGCTAAGTAGGTATATTTTAATGCTTAGATTCTGGTTGAAGTTAACTAAGAGTAATGAAGATAGACTAGTAAGAGCGGCATATGAAGAGATGTTGAAATGTGGTTTAAAAACCTCGTGGCCATCCCAAATTAAATCATTACTAGAAAAAGTAGGAATGCCTTATTTATGGAATAATGGTCTTTGCTCTTGTGATGTACCAACAAATTTAGAAAGCCAAGTACGATTTATATTAGAGAGTCAGGGAAATTCAGCATTGGCAAGGGCTGGTTTTTGATTCTACAACTCTGCAACATTATAATCAGACAAAACCTAGTTTTGGGGAGGAAGTTTATTTTAAATTTAACTTACCGGCTATGATTCTACGTCGTTGGATTCAGCTTAGGGCAAATTGTCTTCCAATCCAGAACAGGCAAAAAACGTTTGACAAAAATAAAATGATAGTTGGTCCTGATAGGCGGTATGTTTGTCCCTTTTGTAAAGATGATGATGAAGACTTGGATCATTTTCTCCGGAAATGCCCGGTGCTCTTGGATTTACGGGAAATTTATTTGCGTGGGGTTAATTTGATGCTTCCGGGTATTCAACAAAATAGTAACCCAACCCCAATATTTCGAGTGGGAGTATATATAGATAAATCTTTAATAAGAAGAAAAAGTTTTATATAATTAATTACTTTTGTAGTTAGATTAGGTACTTTTTGCGTTGAATTCTGTTTTTTGTGCGTGTTCGTACTGTTGTTAATTTCCTTGCTTATTTGTTATTTATTTATATTTTTGTGTATATGCCCACGGGTTTTTGAAATACACTTATCTATCTATCTATAGAAGTTCGTTACGTAAGTTACGTATATTTATTATTAATAAAAACGTTCGTAAAAAAATTAAAAGTTCTAGTTGCCTTTTAAGTAAACCGATGATTGGAGGGCATTAGGCTTCCTCTCCCACCCCTTTTTTTATCAAAATCGTCAGATCAAAACTACGAGAAAACCATTATTATTCCGTGAATGAAAGGGGTTGTCCCCTCCTCAACGCCTCGCTCTTTACACTAAAGTTTTTTTTAAGTAGAGTTTTGGTTTCTGTTCGTTTTAAGTTTTAATGTCACTCCTTACCCTCAGTTGAAAAACTTGTTTTTTTATTATTATTTAATCAATCTACAAGGTACAGGTAAAACGGTATAATAATAATGTTATAGATAAAAAGATAACAATAGAAGGGTATTGGTACACATTTTTCTTTATTTAATCAGCCTTTAAGGAACGTCCGTGGCCGAGTGGTTAACGCGCCGAACTCATGAGCGAAGGGTCGCTGGTTCGAATCTCGGTGGTGCCGACCGTTTGGTATAGGACGAGGGTTAGTGGCGTTTCCCTGTAAGACAAGCCAAAAGTCCACCCAGCTTCAAATGGGTACCTAGAGAAATCTAGGGAAAAGCACGGAAAGCGTCGGATGGCTTGCCCCCAACCACGCATTGCACCCCGGCCGAGGGCCGAGAATCAGGAGATCGGCACCTGCGCTACGCGGACCCTAATCGGTTGGCATGCGAAAAAAAAAAAAAAAAAGTTTGCTTTAAGGAACTGGCATACACACATATTCAATGTGTTCGTGTAAGGATTGAGAGGGGGTCGTAACCTATCAGATGTTATCACTCTGAATCCTTGATTTGCGATTTCCTTTAGAGATACAATATAGGTTTTGAGGCACTGTCAAAAAAAGATCAAGCATATTCTGTAACAGGGTAAATACAACATGTGATTAGCGGAGAGATTAGTCTAGGATTAGTCTAGAGATTAGTCTAGGAGAAGGTTTTTACAAGGGGGGATGACTACCGTCCTCTGCAAGTAGGATAACCCCCTTTTTTAACGTTTTAAGCCCACATGACCCTCATTATTGGCTTGCCTTGAAGGGGAAATTAGGATGCTGCTTCAAAGTTCCTGCTTTGGATTTTTTTATATGTATACTTACCTCGGTTTCTAGACGTGAAAAAAAAATAACTATCTTATTTTCCACATTTATGCTTTTGTAAGGACTGCAAGCAATTGTAATCGATTCGGTATTTCACCTGAAGAAGTAATTCCGGTAAATGGATTCATGGCTAATTACCATGAAGGATGAGTGTCTTTGTGTGAAGATTAATTTTAAAAAACAACGTTTTTCTGAGAAAAGTAAAGAGCAAAGTTGAAACTTAAAACGAACAAAAATTAGTGCTTCACATTACAGTTAAAATATATCGATAAAACTAGTGCAAACAAACCAACTGATGATATTTCCTTACGTTTGTAATGTTATAGAAAACTAGCGATTTACTGAGAATACAGAAGAATATAGGAGTTTGGTACACTAAAAGCACACCGATTAAGGACACTTTTTACTGTATAGCAATTAAGCATTTAGGGATTGTTGCCACAGTTTTTTTTTTTTTTCATTTAATTTGGTATTACTTTTGCATAATGAGCCCAGTCGAATGATTGGCTCTCGTTTTGATTCTGAAAAGGACATTTCGTGATATTGACAGTCCGAAGTGAAGCCATCTTGATAGTAGGAGGACTATAGACTGGCTTTAGAATTTGCATCATAATTTGAAATTATTCATTATACAGGGAGGAATAACCGAGTTTTCGAAGTATAAATTACGGTTTATTTGCTCTTCATTTCGAGCAATACTAAAGCGTGTCTTTTAGAATCTAAAATCGTGTATGATTCACTATTGGTATGTTAGCTGGTGAGACCGAGATGTTGCTTGATAAATCAACCCATTATTTTTGTATGATGTTCAAGACTTTGCCGCTATTAAAATAATGTTTATTTTCATGCTTAAATTTTTAAGATGATTTTAATTGTATACTGAACGTTACTGATACCCCAGCTAGTGTTAGACTGTGGATAGCATTAAAGGTAGCTGGTCGTTATCAGGCTGCGTACTCACTTCTGAATTTGTTTATATTCTTTTTTATATTCACTTTTGACTTTTTATATTCTTTTTTTACATTCTCACTTTTGAATTTTTATATTCTTTTGACTTTATTTACATTTTTAATATTCTTGCATTTTATGGTTGCCTTTTCTGTTTTCAGGAAAGCATCAGTTTTCTATAATCATAAAATACATAGAGAAATATCATCAGTTGGTTTATTTGCACTAGTTTTGTCGATATATGTTGAATAGGCTGTGAAGCAGTAATTTATGTTTATTTTAAGTTTCAACTTCTCTCTTTGCTTCCCTAAAAATAATTTGATTTTTTTTTATTAATCTTAACCCGTTTATAATTTAAAAAAAAAAATCGCGATCTCTTATCTTTAATTTTAACCTGGTATTTAAATATCGTAGATTTGGTTTCAAAAGTTGGCCAAGCCAAAGTCCAAAAATTTTCCCTACTCAATTCTTTTTCTTAGGCGGCAAATCGGTCAAATACAAAGGTATCAGTTTTCTTCGTCGCTTCAACTAAACAAACATTAGAAAGTTGAATTTAAGGGGTTTCTCACTCAAAATTACGATTAAGTGGAGTTTGTCCTTAGCAATTCTTCTTGTAATTATTTATACAATATTATTTTTTATATGCATTTATTAACCGGCAGTTTGATGTCTACTTATCACTTATACTTGTCTACTTATCTACTAGCACGCTACTTATTCTCTAGACTCTGTTTAAACAGGTTACAACTAATTAATACTTGACTGAATCGCTTCTGAACAATCCAAGTGGTTAGTCCCTTGGTGTACTTTATGCTTTCTCATACGCTCCGATTACAGCTGGATCTAGTCTTCTGAGGGGAATTTTTGACTTTGTAACACAAATATGTAAATTATTTGAAGGGACTGCAGCCAGGAAGTATATATTATAGAAATAAGTTTCTGACTTTTGAATAGAAAATTTTTCGCTCCATTTTTGATACCCCACAACAATAGTGTCAAGTACAGCAATCTAGAATGCAAACCCAAAACAGGTTTTATAATTATTTTGGAATTATAAAAAAAAATAAATGTCGGCTTTAAGATCTGACTAGATCAAAATATTCACCAGATTTTATTTTTTTTTTTTTTTTATTGACATAAAAACCACCAAAATCACTAATTCAGGAACGTCAGGAAAACTCCAAATGTTTAACACGGGAGGTATAGGATGATTTTTTATGAGTGCGTCCTGCCTTAAGGCTACCCTATATTACTGAGGTTTTCCAAAGAGCTTAGAGCTCTTTGGTTAATAATGATTAATAATGATTAGAGCTCGTTGATTAATAATGATTAATCAAAAGTGATTCGAGCTAGATTACTATAAATCTTCAGGAACAAACATTGAGCCTCAGTTATATTCCGGGAAAATGTTCCTTGATTCTCAAAGGACACGATCATAGAGTAAGGGAAGCATTACCTGGTTTAACCCACCCCCCTCCTTTGAATTGGTCCGACCCGTACAAAAGTAAGAAAAAGGCATGTTTGACACCCAACAGCTCCATTTTCATTACTATACGGCACTTATTCATGGTGGATTTTATATATAGCCCTTAGAAATGAGCTATAGCTGTTAAATGAGCAATTAATCATCTCTCTACGATATCTTTTTCTGACCCCCGCTTTTTCAATTGAGATATGGCACCAAAAGTGTATTTTTTAGTGTGCCATTTGAGCAATACCTTATATATGAACTATTAAACAACTCTCTGCGATGTCCTGGTAGCCTGCTAGCCCCGCCGCTTGAGAAATGGCACCAAATTGCCGTTTTTAGAGCCACGTGTAACTTGCAAAAGGTAGAATTTACAAAAGGCACGTAGATATGAGCAATAGCTTTTAAGTGAGCCATCAAACTTACCTCTGGTAACCCGCTAGTTCTGGTAAGTTCTGGCTAGTTCTGGCAACAAGTTATGTTCTGGTAACCCGCTAGTTCTGGCAGAAAAAAGGAGGCATCAGCGTTGCTAATGCAAAAAAGTTGATTACTTTGTTGTTCAAGGTCGAGGACTGATATTCTCTTATTCAAGGTTTTCGACCGTGCTGATTCTAATACAGCTTTTTTCGTTTCGATCTGGTGCTATTTTTTTAGGGATTTCAGGCTTTTTGTCGAAATCGCCATAAATATGTTTTCGCAATAACTTTTACTTTTAAGACTAATTGAGAAAATTTTTACCATTCCTGAATCAGTGTTATATAGTAATTTTCTCTCATTAGGCAGTTTTTTCACAAGGTTGTTTTCAAAGTTCGGATACTATGGGCTTTGGTTCACTCTTTACTAGGTATCAGCTACTACTGCAACCATGATGTGCCATTTTTTTCTTCATTAAAATTCACAGAGTGGATCAGATAATGCTTTTGGGCACAAGTAATTGTTTTCTCCTACAATTCTATGTACTGTTCCAGCATACCTGGTGGAGGGAACTGGGGCTGAAACCTGCCCACATAAGGCTGGCAAATGCGTAGAAGTTTGTTTTGTGTTGCATCTTGGGAAAAGGGGTTACATGCTCGATAAAACCAAATTATAAATAACAATATTGAACAAATGAGAAATTGTTGGGAAGATTTTGAACTATTGGGGTGTCAGGGCATGCGCGCATAGGCTTCTTCCCCTGAGAACGAACGTGATCAAAGGTGGTGTAAGATTTGTCGATGATTTCCAGGAAATCTGAGAAATAAATAGGAATATGCGGAAAAGGGCACGTGCACAAAGGCTTCCTCCTCTGAGAATGAACGTGATCACAAGGGGTGTAAAATTTTTTGACAATTTCCAGGAAAATCCAAGAAATAAATAAGAAAATGCAGCTATTTTGAACTAATATAGAATTTTAAGGACCAACACCGTCCCCCAAAAATATTGTGTGCCTCTTGACTCGTTTGATATGCTCGGCAACTATGATATAGGCTAGAAGCCAACGTAACTCCCACCCTTTCCTTCAAAAAAAAGGTAGAAAATTTTTAACCTAAATATTTTTTTCATATTTTTACCTTCTGGGATGTTCCATTGATACCTTTTTTAATAACCAGACCTGGATTTACCTATGAACTAAGGAAAAAAACATGTTTCTTTTTTAACTGAAAGTAAGGAGCGATATTAAAAATAAAATCAGAAATGATTCTGTATATGAAAGGGGCTGTCCCCTCCTTAACGCTCCGCTCTTTACGCTAAAGTTTGACTCTTTCTCACAACTCTACTTTGTAAAGCAATTAAAAATTGAATCTAGCGTAAAGAGTTGGACGTTGAGGAGGACACAGCCCCTTTCATATACCAAATAATTTTTGTTCATTTTAAGTTTTAATGTTGCTCCTTACTTTCAGTTTAAAAAAAACTTTTTTTTACTTAATTTCTCGACGTTTTTTAATTAATACAGGTTTTGAATTTGGATCACCGTACATGAATAATTGAAACAAAAATTTCATATTAACTTTACTTGTTTAAACTAACAGCGAATGACCATATAAAAATGACGTTATAATAACCTAAGTTTTTTTTTCAGTTGTTTAAGAATTACTCCTGAATCACAAAGGCTACGTAATTAGAATATTAACCTCTTTTAAAAGTTAGAAGAGAAACTTTAGCCTAAGACCGAGGTACTGAGGAGAGGCAATCCATTTCATATAGCCTACGTAATATTTTCTGTTCGTTATAAGTTTTTTATGTTGCTTCTTACTTTCAGTTGAAAAAACTTGTTGTTAAATAATTGCTGATCGTTTTCTGAATAATATCGGGAAGTCCAGCTCCTCCTCCATTGAAAATTCCCTTCCTTTACCAGAAGTTTCCCCATGGAAAGATTCTCCCACGTAAATTAAGTTGGCAGTATTTGCGGAAACTAATTTTGTCAGGCGTGACGGCCAAAGAGCCGTTACGTCAGTAACAAAACGGCCAAAGAGGTCTGATAGTTTTTTTAAGTTTTTTTTTCTGATAGTTTTTTTTAGATAATGCTGGGATATCCAGCGCCCCATCCATAGAAATTATCTTTCCCATGAAAAATTCCCTGTATGGAAAGATCCTCCCACTTAGCCCGATCCCCCGATTCCCCGCGCCACAAGAAAAAATCCCCAAGAAAGCGTTTGTATACTTGCCAATAACCAATGCTATATGTAAACAATGGGTAAAGTTCATTACTTACTGCCCTTCCCCCGGACACTTTGGGGGATTAAGTCATCCTCAAAGACATAGCTATTAAATATTTGACTTTGTTAAACAAAATGGTTATCTCAAAATTTCGATCCGGTGACTTCGAGAAAAAATAAGCGTGGGAGGGGGACTAGTTGCCTTTCAATATTTTTGTCACTTAAAAAGGGCACTGTAACTTTTAATTTCCGTTCGAATGAGCCCTCTCACAAAATTTTAGGAACACTGGGTCGATACGATCACCCCTGGGGAAAAAACAGACAAAAAAATCAAACAGTTCGTGGAAACGAACTGTATAGTAAGGAGCGAACCGGCTCAATAGTAACCGACATTCTAAAAAACGGAACTTTGATACCAATAGTTACATCAACAGAGTTACATTTTAATGCTGATTTTAAATATACAAGTTCCGCCAAGTTTAGTCTTACCCATCAAAAGTTACGAGCCTGAAAAAATTTGCCATATTTGAGAAAATAAGGGAAAACACCCCTTAATTTGCCATAGAATCTTAACGAGAATCACACCGTCAGATTCAGCGTATCAGAGAACCTTACAGTAGGAGTTTCAAGCTCCTATCTACAAAAATGTAGAATTTTGTGTTTTTTGCCACAAGACAGATCACAGATGCCTGTTTATTTGTTTTTGTTGTTTTTTTTCCGTAGGGGTGATTATATCGACTCAGTAGTCTTAGAATGTCACGAGAGGGCTCATTCTAACGTAAATTAAAAGTTCTAGTGCGCTTCTTAAGTGACCAAAAAATTGGAGGGCACCTAGGCCCCCTCCCACACTCATTTTTCCTAAAGTCACCAGATCAAAATTCTGAGAAAGCCATTTTATTCAGCATAGTCAAAAAACCAAAAATTATGTCTTTGGGGACGACTTACTCTTCCACAGTCCCCGTGGGAGGGGCTGCAAGTTACAAACTTTGACCAGTGTTTACAAATAGTAATGGTTATTGGGAAGTACAAATACTTTCAGTGGTATTTTTTGGTTGGGGGAGGGGCTGAGGGAAGGGGTTATGTGGGGGACTTTCCATGGAGGAAATTGTCATGGCGGAAGAGAATTTCCATGAAGGGGGTGAAAGATTTTTTAGCATTTTTTAAAGAGCAATGAAAAAATAAATATTAAAAAGTTTCTTCAGCTGAAAGTAAGGAGCAGTATTAAAACTTAAAACGAACAGAATTTATTACGCATACGAGAGGTTCACCTCCTCTTAAGACGTTGCTCTATACGCTAAAGTAATTTATTAATTTCAACTATTCATCCTATGGCCTTTGTGATTCAGGGTCATTTTTAAGGAATTGAGACAACATTTAAGATTTAGTGTAAATAGCGAGGTATTGATGAGGGGGTGAACCTCCTCGAAATTAGAAGTTCGTTACGTAAGTTAATTTCAAGTTACGTATATTTTTACTAATAAAAGTGTTCGTAAAATTAAAAGTTCTAGTTCCCTTTTTTAAGTAACCAAAAAATTGGAGGGTAACTAGGCCTACTCCCCCGTTCGTTTTTCTTAAAATTGTCCGATCAAAACCATGAGAAAGCCATTTAGCCAAAAAAAAAAAAATTATTACGCGAATTTCGTTTTAGTTGTTCATGTGTGGAGAGCCAAAATCGAAACATGCATTAATTCAAAAACGTTCAGAAATTAAATATAAAAAAAGTTTTTTTTTAACTGAAAGTGAGGAATGGCATTAAAACTTAAAACGGACAGAAATTACTCCGTACAGGAAAGGGGCTGTTCCCTCCTAAACGCCCCGCTCTTTACACTAAAGGTTTTTACTGTTTCAAAAAGTTGAGTTGAGAGAAAGAGTCAAACTATAGCGTAAAGAGCGGGGCGTTGAGAAGGGAACAGCCCCTTTCATATACGGCGTAATTTCTGTTCATTTTAAGTTTTAATGTCACTCCTTACTTTCATTTAAAAAAACTTTTTTTTATTTAATAACAAATAAACACACATCCTTGATGTTTCTTATGGCAAAAAGTACAAAATTCCACATTTGTGCAGATAGAAGTTTGAAACCCCATAGGGTTTCAATACGCTGAATCTGATGCAGTGATTTTGATTAAGACCCTATGACTTTTAAGGAATAGATTCCCCTTTTTCGAAAATAAGGCAAATTTTCTCAGGCTCATAACTTTTACTGAGTAGTACTAGACTTGATAAAACTTATATATTTAATATAAGCATAAAAATCCAATTCTCCTGAGGTATCTATAGATATCAAATTCCATTTTTTTTAGAGTTTTGGTTACTATGGAGCTGGGTCGCTCCTCACCTACAGTTTGCTACTACGAACTATTTGATATAACGTCTAGGAAAAAAAAGATTTTTCACACTTGGCATTTTTTACCCTGAAACATTTTTTTAAGAGATTGATAAAAAATTTCAAAGATCTAGATGTTTTCTAGAGAACCCTATATTCAATTCTCTTGATATATTTTTTTTCTGGGAGGAGAATGAGCCCTGAAGGGTTTACCTCCCAAAGACCTTGTCTGATGGTCTGAAGCGAATTCGTTTTTTAGCTTAATTTTAAGGTCAATTCACTACTCGGGAGAATATTTTCTCTGGGGGAGGGTTCTCCAGCTTCGTAGAACTTTGGATACGGCCCTAGATGCCTTTATAGAATTAAAAAGTGTTTATAGTGCTTCAATAGGTTCTATTCGTGGTTTTTTATAGTGTCTACCTTAGGAATTAATACAACAACATATGTCTTAAAAACAGGGAAAAATCTGGACTTCCATTTTCTTAGGGAAAAGGCCACCATACATACTTCATGAGTTTTTGGTTCTAGTCTATTTCGGATTAAAAATAGGAAATGTGGGTGATAAAAAAAAGAGCAAAAGAGGTAAAATCACATCGCACCAAACAACTTAATCATGTGTAGCTTACCTTTTAAATTATATTTGTTTGTGGGAGTCAGCAGATCGTTAATGTTTGAATTTTTACGGAGGAAAAGCGTTGTCAAAGTCAACAAATTAGTTTTGTTTGTTTATGTGGCTTATAACGGCAACTCTGACAGCAACGTTATATTGCCCTGAAAACTTTACAATTTTAAAACAAACGTAAGAAAAATCTTTAAAAATTGTAGTTTTAAGTATAGACAAACTTAAGATGGGCCAAGGTGGCAAAAAAATTTGTATTTTATGTCTTACGAAACATGATTTCATCTCTGTTATCAAGGGTCTATCCAAGATTTTTGCATCTTTTTTTTATATGGGGGATTTTACAAAAGACTATATTAGATGAAAGTGTGAGCAAAATGAATGAATTTTTAGAGGTTTTACGAGTTCAGGGTGCTAAAATAGGCTTGAAAATTAATGTTAAGAAGACTAAGTCACTAAGGTTAGGAATAAGTGAAGATGAACAGGTGACCTTAGGTAACGAAAAGATTGATCAGGTTGGGAGCTTCAGTTACCTTGGTAGTATTATTAGTAAAGATGGTGGGAGCAGTGAAGATGTTAAAAGTAGAATAGCTAAAGCTCAGGGTGTTTTTTCACGGTTAAAAAAAGTTTGGAAGAATAGAAAGATAAGCCTACAAACCAAGATTAGAATATTGGAAGCTACAGTGATGACAGTGGTCAAATATGGCTCTGAAGCATGGACACTCCGAAAAGCAGATGAAAATTTACTAGATGTTTTCCAGAGAAATTGCCTACGGATTGTTCTGGGTACCCGGCTGACTGACCGTATTTCAAACAGTAGGTTGTACAAAAAGTGTGGTTCAATCCCGCTTTCTGGGGCTATAATGAAAGAAAGGTTGAGATGGCTAGGCCACGTCCTACGGATGAAGGATGACAGATTACCGAAGATTGTCCTTTTTGGCCAACCGTCTGGGGCTACACGGAAAGCAGGTCGTCCTTGTCTGGGTTGGGAGGATGTCATAAATAAGGATTTAAAGGAAATGGGAACTTCCTGGGAGGGTGTAAAGAGGGAGGCTTTAAATAGATTAGGTTGGAGGAGGTGCGTGCGTAGCTGTGTTGGCCTCAGGCGGCTTGGTGCTGCAGTGAGTTATTAGTAGTAGTAGTAGTTTTGAAGAGACATCAAAAACTTGTTTCTATGCAGTTTTGTCATTTTTTTATGAGTCGGGCAAAATTTAGTGGGGGAGGTTCAAACCCCACACCCTCCCCCCTTTAGATATGGCCTTTCCTTGATACTTCAACATTCTCAAATCATTCAGCTAAATTTGTCCTCACTGTTTCTTTTTCACTATCTGTCACTTTTGTAAGATTACGTAAAAGCTCAAATGTCAACATTCACCTCAAATGTGTATCTTTTATTATGTAAATAATATACTAGGGCAAAACTGATTAAAAGAAAGTAAAAACCTCAAATCAATAAAGAATCTGTCACTTGCCAAACAAGACAATTTGTTGTAACTGCAAAAATTAATGACATCAATACTTTTTAATCCTTTTATTTTGCTTAAAAGTTATTTCTTGTTTTTTTTTTTATTTTTTTTTTTTAACAAATGAACTTTTACTCTTCTGAAACATAATCTTGATTATGACACTGACGAAAAAGTTGGTCGGTGTCGATAAATTTTTTTTTAATTTTTATGCTATACCGCCTAAAATGATTCTTCTTTTTGGATAAAAATTCTCTTTAAATTGTGTATTAGTTTTTTTAAGACTAAATCGATTTAGCCTAGGATAAAAAGCTAAATCGATTTATTATAGTTATAAATCAAAATAGATTTATCTATTTGAATTTGTTTTTGAAATAAAATAGTTATTTTAATTTCATTATTTTTCTTAATAACAAAAATTTATATTAAAAGACACTAAATTTTTTCGGCAATTTTTTTTTTATTTAAAACAAAATTATTTATTTACAAATTATTTTTCCAATTTTTATTTTAGGCTAAGTTACATCCAAGTTTTGATACTAAAGATTTGTAAAATTCCAAATACCTGTCTATTTCGTACCTCCATCAACTAGGAACGAATAATTAGACATTATCCAGTTCAACTTATCACCCTGCCTGGCACCATCAACTTCAATGTACATAACCAGGGGTGCTTCAACAAGTTGTCAAACTCATTGACATATTAGATTCGTATCTATTACTTTTCAGTCAATGATAGGTGTTTTTGTGTAATAATTCACAAGGGGGCTATGAATTACTGGACTTGACACTAAATGATTTATATTACTTAGAAAATGCATTCTTTGACCTTTCTTTTGCTATATCCTTGAAATTACTATTAACGAAGAGCAGTTATATTAGATCATCAAGGTATGTAAACATGTTTGTCGTTAAGAAACCTTGCTTCTGAGAAGAATTGTCTGTTTAAACTCTAAAGGCAATTTTTCTCTTGATGAGAAAACTGTCAAAATGACTTAATGCTGCACAAAGTTATTAACAAGCAAGGTAGAATATTTCTTCATAATGCACTAGCATAATTTTATCTATTCTAATGTAAGGTTTTCTGTTTAATTCTAATCTTGAATATTTTATGACCATTTCATGACACTTATTTGAGAAGATAGAACAGTGACACAAATTATTGGACAAGAAGTTGCCAACATTGAGGGCAGTATCGTGTCAATTGCTTCCTATCTCATCTTCAATGATCCATTGCTTCCCCCATCAAATTGGAACCACTGTTCATTTTGTTCCTTGAAAATTCAATAGGTCAACCTAATGATACTAAAACTTTTTGTTAATCGGGAACAATTCTTTGCGAGGGGATCCCCAGTTTCCTCCCCATGGTTTACATCTCAAAGCACTATGTTTGCAACACGGTCCCACCACGTATGGCACAGTTCTGCCACGTTTTGTACTTTTTCCCCACGCTTGGCAGGTGCCACCTAATGTATATAATTTCTGAAAGACGGTCCCGCCGATTCCTTATTCATGATGTCGCGTACGACAAGCTCGTCAAGGCTAAATATGGCCATTTTTGGCTTGAAAATACTTTATCAGTCCGACCCTCAGTTTAAGAGAGCATAAAATATATATGGATGTGTACGTCAGTGTTCCTACTTACATTTTTTGAAATCCCTAAAAGGCTGGTGACAAATCCTTAGAAATACTTTATTGTCAATACCAAAATCCCAACAGATTTCCCCATTTTCTGACATCTTTCTAAATCATTAGTAAAGTCTCGTTAGTCCAACTTTTATACTTGCTTTTATTGAATTGTTAAGATTGATTGGTATGAATGATTTCAAACCGGTCGCTTTTTCAAGCATTAGGATATGTCTTCATTATGTATTTTTCAGGCAAAGTTGTTCGTGTTTTTTAACTTTATCAGGAAACCCCAGTCTTTCAATCCCAAATCTTTCAAAACCCCGTTTACTGATTATCAAACCAATGTGAATGGTCCATTAGTTGCCTCAGATTTCATCTATATTGAAAAAAAACTATTTTTAGTCATGGTGAGATTCAACGCCTTCATCCTTTTTCCCGATGGTAGTTGAACGCTGAACTCTTTTCATGTGCAGCTGTAGCTGCTTGTCTCCACGGTCGTTTGTGGCGCTTTCTGGGGTCCGTACCATCATACCGAACTTTGTTTTCAGAATTGTGCGTAATGTTTCTTGTTTCATCTCTAACGTTTGTATGTCTTTGTGATTAATTTCTACTGCACAAAAAATACTCTCGACGACAAAGTTGAAGAAAGGAAAAGCAAACACAAATGTATTGCTACAAATTTTGCTAAATTGGTACAATTGCTACAATGTGTATATTTCTGTTCTGGCAGAATTTTTCTTCGAAAAAAACGAACGCCAGCAGGTAGTCGCATCTATATTTCCAACATTTTCAACCTCGAATGAGACTCCTCAAATATCGCCTTGGCTGAAGAGTCTGGACACTCGTCTACATCAAGCACATCAACTTCAACTGACAGTTCAACATTGCAAAATATAATTCCAACTGCTAGAAGCATTTTAGAAGATACATCATTGAACTCACCAATACTGACAAGAAAGCAGTGATACCGTAAGATTTCAATCAAGAGGACTATAAACACCACTTAGTTCTATTTGTATAATACTGGCTACTTTCTGTTTCTTGAGTTGCACAATCTCCACTACTTGCTTTGAAAATATTTTTTTTTAAAGCTACGAAAGGCTCGACCTTACAAAAAGCAAATTTATTGTCAACTAGAAAGCTGTAGGTACTGGCCTCAAGAAGATTTGTATGGTCAGTGAACTCCCCTTGCAAACAATTACTAAGCGCTTTCGAAGTGAACCCTTCTGTTTCAATGTTTGACATATACCTATTTCTGATGGAGTACTGGTACTTGTATGATAAACGCCCTACCGCCAAAGATATCCATTCATTGACGCATTATAGATTCCGTTTTTCTTTCGTTAGTTTCTTTAGCCTGAGACGAGGCAAAGAGAAGTGACAGAATAGAAGGAAAATATATAAATTGGGCTATATGTTTGCCCATTACGGGGGGGGGAGGTAAAATATTTGGACAGTGTGAAGCTAGAAAACATTTCTTACTATATTATATGCAGAATAGTTGTGCCTAACACATTAGGCATGCAGACCCGCAACACTTTTCTGCCCCCCCCCCCTAATATGCAAAGATATAGCCCCAAATTTGCTCCCAAAGTAATATATTTTTATCCTACTTTGGGCTACTATATTTTTTATCCTATTTTTAATCATCAGGATTGAGCGTCAGAGAAACATATTAGAAGAATCAAACCGTTCAAACTATAGAATCAAACTGTAGTAAGGAGCGACTCGGCTCAATATTAACCAAAGCTCTAAAAACAGAATTTTGATATCAATAGTAACATCAAAAGATTTGGATTTTAATGCTGAGTTCAAATACATTTTTTTCAAAAAGTCACCGGATCAAAATTTTGAGATAACTTTTCAGTTCAGCTTAGTAGAAAACTTAAAATCTATGTCTTTTGGGACGAATTCATCCCCCACAGTTCCCCAGGGAGGGGCTGCAAGTTACAAATTTTCACCATTGTTTATATATAGTAATGGTTATTATGAAGTGTACAGACGTTTTAAGAAGGACTTTTTCACGTTGAAGTGGGGGTGGGTCGGGGGAGGAAATACGTGGGAGGAACTTTCCATGGAGGAATTTATCACGAGGGAAGAGAATTTCTAAGAAGGAAAATCCTTCTATGCTAGAAGGATTTTCTAGCATAATATAAAAAATAATTATGAAAAAATAAATAATTTTTTGGAAGTAATGAGCAGCATTAAAACTTAAACAAACATAAAATATTACTTATATAAGTGGGTTCGTCTCCTCCACAATACCTTGCTCTTTCCGCTAAAGTATTTTTAGTAGTTTCAGCTATTTATTCTACGGCCTTTGTGATTCAGGGGTCATTCTTAAAGATTTGGGACAAAATTCAAGCTTTCATGTAAATAGCAAGGTATTGACGAGGGGGGCAAACCCCCTCATATACGTAATAAAATACACAAATATAGAATTTCGTTAAGTAAGTTAATTTGTAAGGTATGTATGTTTATTGCTAAGAAAAACGTTCGTAAAGAAAAATCTAGTCACATTTTTAAGTAACCAAAAATTGGAGGGCAACTCGGCCTCCTCCCCTACCCCTCTTTTCCTATCAACGTCGTCCGATCAAAACTATGAGAAAGCCATTTAGCAAAGAGAAAATTAATATGCAAAGTTCGTTTTAATTATTCGTGTATGGCGAGCCAAAATCAAAACATGTATTAATTCAAAAAACATTCAGAAATTAAATAGAAAAAACATTCTTGTTCTTTTAACTGCAAGTAAGGAGCGATATTAAAACTTAAAACGAACTTAAATTGTTCTGTATATGAAAAGAGTTGTCCCCATCTCAATACCTCGCTCTTTACGCTAATTTTTTTTGAAAAGTAAAGTTGTGACAAAGAGCCAAACTTTAGCGTAAAGAGCGTGGTGTTCAGGAGGAACAACCCCTTTCATATACGGAATAATTTCTGTTCGTTTTAAGTTTTAATGTCGCTCCTTTCTTGCAGTTAAGAAAACTTGATTTTTATTCAATATTAGGTAGGGGCTAAATCATGCAAGTATCCTTTATATGCTCAAATTTTCGTTTTTTTTCTAGCATGATATCTGTATTGTAACTCCACGATATCCAAGATGTGAGATTTTTCCCAACCATCCCTTCTATTGCGCTCCACTCATTCATGAAAAAAGAAAATAGGAAGTACTGATTCTGAGTGGTAGAACTTAATCCAGGTTCATGTTTTTTCTTTAGAGGAGTTGTATAATTGGAGGAGGGTAAAACTCTAAAATTGGGTTTGGATACCCCGCTATTGCTTTCTCCCATACAAATTTCAAAAATATTAGGTTTCAGGGATAAAATCTTGGAAACTAAACACAACATATCTTACATGCACTGTTGACTTTGGCGTGATTAACAGTGTGATTTCACTACACGCCATATAAAGTCAATATTCTGTGTATTCTGACCATATCCTAGCAGAGCAGTCCTCCGTGCCGCCTAGCAAATTCCTCCGTGCCGCCTAGCAAAACGAGTTTTAGAGTGTTTTGAGTAAAAGTTAAGAGGGAATGGAAAAGTCACCATAAGAAAAATACATGCTTATGTTTTTACAACAGATCAGTGATTTCCTCATTTATCTTCATCTAGAGTTGGCGAAACATTGAACCGTGTTCCCAACATAATGGTAACCAAGCAGATTATGTTATGCGAATAAATTATTCTGATATAAACATTACCGTCTTTTCTTTTTATGTTGACTTTATTATGCTGACTTGATGTTTGACGTATCTTTTCTATTTATGTTGACTATTTATATTTTCTATTATGGGCCCTCCTATTAAATTAAGTGAAGTTCATTTCAAATGACAGAAAAATTATGCTATGTCAACATTTCATAGTATCTCAGCCTTTGAATTTACAGGCAGGCAGGCTATACAATCAAGGCTCCTTCATTAGAAAAATAGATAAATACAACATATATACAACATAAATACAGCGTAAATACAACATATATAATAGATAAATACACATATATACAACATAAATACAATATAAATACATCATATATAATAGATTAATACAATATAAATACACATAAATAAAACATAAATATAGGACAAATACGCATATATACAACATAAAAACAAAATATATAATAGATAAATACAACATATATTATACAAATAGATAAATATCCCTTTAGTGCTTTAGAAACGTCTATAGAAATAGAACCTCTAAGGAATAAATATGACGGAAATTATCGATAGCTTTATATATATATATATATATATATATATATATATATATATATATATATATATATATATATATATATATATATATATATATATATATATATATATATATATATAATTACTGCTCTATTTTGTCTTTTCTGAAATTAATTTTTTTAGACAAGGTAGCAAGCAAGGTCTCGCAAGCAGGCAAGCAGTCAGGAGGCTATCAATGAGTATCAACTGGCTTTCAATTACCTTCAACTAACCCTCTTATTGAAATTAAAATCATGAACCTATGGAAAAGAACAACATGTTTGGAATGACCAATAAAAGGTATCCAATACCTGGTATTGAGTAATAGCTGACCAATACCTGGTCAAACAGTTCGTGGTAACGAATTGTAGTAAGGAGCGACCCGGCTCAATAGTAACCAAAACTCTAAAAAATGGAATTTCGATATCAATAGCTACATCAAAAGATCGCATTTTAATGCTGATTTTAAATATATAAATTTCATCAAGTTTAGTCTTACCCATCAAAAGTTACGAGCCTGAGAAAATTTGCATTATTTAGAAAAATAGGGAGAAACATCCCCTAAAAGTCGTAGGATCTTAACGAAAATGACACCATCAGATTCAGCGTATCAGAGAACCGTACTGTCAAAGTTTCAAGCTCCTATCTACAAAAATGTGGAATTTTGTATTTTTTGCCAGAAGACAAATCACGGGTGCGTGTTTATTTGTTTTTTTTTCAGGGGTCATCGTATCGACCAAGTGGTCTTAGAACGTCGCAAGAGGGCTCATTCAACGTAAATGAAAAGTTCTAGTGCCCTTTTTAAGTGACCAAAAAAATTGGAGGGCATCTAGGCCCCCTCCCACGCTCATGTTTTTCCCAAAGTCAACGGATCTAAATTTTGAGATAGCCGTTTTGTTCAGCATAGTCGAAAACCATAATAACTATGTCTTTGGGGATGACTTACTCCCCCACAGTCCCTGGGGGAGGGGCTGCAAGTTACAAACTTCGACCAGTATTTACATATAATAATGGTTATTGGGAAGTGTACAGACGTTTTCAGGGGATTTTTTTGGTTTTGGGGTAAGATTGAGAGGAGGGGGCTATGTGGGAG